>NC_056729.1:349300231-349543695 GCF_019279795.1 Protopterus annectens | reverse complement strand
TTAGGGTTATGGGCGTCAGGTGTGTGAGATATTAGGGTCAGGGTCAGTTGGTAGATATTAGTGTCTTTATAGTGACATATTAGCATTATTTGTGTTTTCAGGATTTTGAGTTTCAGGATTTTGGTCTTTCTGGATTTTGAGCTTTCAGGATTTTGAGTTTTCAGGATTCTGAATTTTCAGGCTTTTGGTTTCAGGATTTTGATTTTCAGGCTTATGATGTTTCAGGCTTCTGAATGGGAACCATATATATATATATATATATATGTGTATATATATATATATATATATATATATATATATATCCATATATATGTATATATATATATATATATATATATATATATATATATATATATATATATATATATGCATCATACCTACCTTGGTGCAGATTAAAATCAATAACCATATGTTCTAAGAGTTTTGATAGTGATGCAGGAATTAGGCAAGCTTTGATAACATAAGAGGATTATGCAGTTTTAATAACAGGTCATATCTTGAACATGTCAAAAATTCATAATAAATCAAGCAAAGCTAAAAAAAAGTAGTTTATGTTTTAAGTTATGATAAATCAAAAAGGATATCACTATATATAAGTGCATGTAGTTTGAAAAGCTATGCAGATTCCCATATTCCAACTGTTGACACAGTTCATTTTTTGGTATAACCTATCTGAAAAAAACATGATATGGAAACCAATACATTTATTTTAAGAAAACTGAAGATGAGGTAAAAAGTAATGTCTTTCGGCTTTTCTCGGGTAGGGTCCGCCACAGCGCAACGCTGGTCTGCTTATGATTGGCAGTAGATTTTTATGGTGCCGAGGTGCCAGTCTGACTCCCATCCTTCAACGAAGGCACACCCATTCACGCACGCACCTACCTGCATGTCTTTAAACGTCACTTGATCTCGGGGAGGACCTGCAGACTCCACAGAGAAGGTACTCCGGACGAGAATCAAACCGGAGAACCTTTTTCTGTGAGGCGAACAATGTTAACCGCTGCGTCCGTAAATTATGTATTTTTTCATTAGTTGAAAGAGTCCGCATAGATCCAGTGTAGTGAAAAATGTCAGTATTACCTCTGATTTTATTTTGTCTGCTAAACTTACCTCCTTCAACTGAATGGTATAATAAGGTACAGTTCATAAATGTTTATGGAGAAAGGGCTCTCCACATATCTCATGGGCTGTTTCCTGTGCTCCTAGACAACAAGGTGGCTTAACTTTACTGCAGTTATATACACTGATATATCTGGTAGTTTTCTTAAATATTATCAATGTTAAGAATGAATATCATGTTTACAGTACTTTTAAGAAAGTTGTTTAAGTCTACATATCCTCTTCCTTGATTATTTCATACAGATTTTATTGAAAATTATTTTAAAATATTTTATACAACTTGTAGAGATGACATTACACCTATTTTTAAATGCATTAGTTTTCCATCACATGGTATTTGGGGGGAGGGGGATGTCTCACTAAATGCATACATACTTCATTGGCTTTGGTTAGTTGGAAGGGCTGTGATGTATTAAGCTACTATAAGCAAATCTTGATCAGTCAACTATGTAATAAATACATTTTTGTACAGCCATAAATTTAGTCCAAAAATTTAATATGGCATCAGTGTACAAGATCATGCAGTCGGTGTTAACTTGTACATGTCACCCTGGGAAAGGATAAGTATGATTAAAGGGGCAACATTCAGAAAGAGTGTAAAAATATTAATGTGTATCTGTTGGGGGAGGTGGATAGAATGCATAATACTAGTGAATCAGAAGAGGATTCTGGACTGGTTTGAGTGGGAATTTGGATTAAGTTGTGGTAGTGTTGAGAGGATGGAGAATTGGCTAAGTTGCTTGTATGATGAGTCAAGCCAATTTGAATTTAGGAAAAAAAAGTTTTGTTTTTTTTTTGTTTGTTTTTTTTGCTTATCCTGAGAATTACTCAAATGTTTGTTTTTATTAATTTCCTACTGGTGACCTGGATAGTCTGACTGGATTAAAAGCCTCTTTGCAGCAGACTCCCTGAGAGAAAAGCTCTGCAACCAGTTGCATTAAGACTTAGAATATATTTACATTAACAATGATATTTAGATAAGAGAAAAGACATTGAAAAGAACAGTGCACACTTGCATTGTTACTGATTTGCACATTGTATGCATAGACACTGTACATATACAGATATAACCTAATATGTAAACTGATTTGTTTGAAAATGCCCTTGAAAAAAAAGGCACTTGGAAGGAGAACCATCTCGGGCTTTCCAGTGTATTGTAGCTTCACTCAATGTTTATTAAAGCAAAAAATCTTTTTTTTTGTTTGAATAAACATTGAGTGAAGCTACAGTATACTGGAAAGCCGGAGTTGTTTCTCCTTCTAAATGCATTTGTTTCGTGGCTGTATTGTTGAAGTAATAGCTGTGCATTTTTCTCTTTTTGAAACCTTGTTTGAAAATATCTTAGTTGTAGTTTTCAATAGTTATTTATTTATTCATTCCAGTTTGGTGACCGGGGAGGTCCACTGGGCTCGAGATCCCATTTTCAGTGGAGGCCTGGGGAGAAAAGCACCCCAAAAAGTTACATCACATATTGTATTACCACAATACAAAGTTACATAACATATTGAAATAAAGAAAAATCATTTGCATTACAGTCAATATGTAGTTTTACAAAACACAGCAGGTAGAATAGCAGACAAATTGGTATCATTCACTAAGTAACTAAGATATTAAAGAAAAATTATCCAGGAAGGATGAGAGGCATAGAGCATGAGGCTGGGTGCAGATATTGGTTACAATTAATAGTCTAGGTCTATGAGAAAGGTTAGAAAGGTAAGAAGATTAGCCAGGAGAGAAGGAAGAGGGGAGCTTGGGAGGTATGTGGTGAAGAGTGCAGTTACATTTTCTGTGAAGAAATAGGTAAGAGTGAAGTTGTCTTTTGAAGGTGTGTAGGTTGTCACAGGTCCTCAATGTAGAGGGCAGGGCATTCCATTTTTTAGCCAGGGCAAAGGAGAGTAAAAGCTGACCAGCTAGGCGCTTAGGTTTGTGGATGGAAATAAGGTTTTGGTAAGTGGATCTAAGGGGTCTGGGTGAGCTATATGGTTGGAGTATATTAGATAATGCGGGGCAGCTGGTGGGTTGAAATAGTAATTTGTGGGCTGTGACAGTTTGGAGGTAGTCTAGTTAATTGGGGAGTTCAAGCCAGTTTAAAGTTTGTAGGGAGGAGCAGTGATGAGAGAAGGAGTTTGCTTTTGTGGCGAATCTGGAGATTTTATTGTAGCGTACTTCTAGTTTGGAGGTAAGGGTGGAAGATAGATTAGTAAGCAGAGGAGCGCCATATAGAAGAGATGGGAGGAGATATGTAGTGGCCAAGGTATGTCTAGTAGAGGGAGAGAGGAAATGGTTATTCCTGTACAGTAGGCCGAGTTTTATGTGGGTTTTCTTGATGTTATGTTGGATATGGGTATTGAATTTTAAGTGTTCATCGATAGTGACCCCCAAGAGTTTGGCGGAGGGAACAATGTCAATGGTAGAGTTGTTAAGGCTGTTAATTTGAAATGAGTTTTTATCAATGGGAGTGGATTTAGAGGGAGTGAATAGGAGGATCTTAGTTTTGTTAGCGTTAAGTGAGAGGTAGTTCTGGTGCATCCATTTTTCAGTGGTTGAGAAGGCAGATTGAGTTAGAGACTGGAGTTCAGTTTGGTTGGAAGCAAAGCAGATCAAAGTAGAATCGTCTGCGTATTGGACAATTTTGGTATTAGGAATGGCTTTGTGGAAATCATTAATGAAGATGTTAAATAGCAGAGGGTCAAGAATGGAACCTTGGGGAACTCCTGTGGGGGTGGGAAGGAAGGTGGAGGAGGATTGGCCCCATTTCACTGCATGGGACATGTCTGAAAGATAGCTGGAGAACCAGGAAAGAGTTTTTGGGGAGATGTTGAGGTTAGATAGATGGTTTAGTAGATGGGTGTGAGAGATGGTATCGAAAGCTTTAGATAAATCTAGTAGAACAGATGAAACTAAGTTACCAGAATCTCGAGCTGAATTTTTAGAGTGTAAAAAGGAGAGAACGGCTGTGTTGGTATTGTGTCCAGGGTGGAAGCCGTGTTGGGTAGGAGAGAGCAGCTGGTGTTCGGTTAGGAATGGCATGAGCTGCATGTGTATACATTTTTCGAGAAGTTTAGAGATTGGAGAGAGGATGGCTATAGGGCGGAAGTTGGAGAAGTTACAGTTTTTGCCACCCTTCTGGAGTGGAAGAATAAAAGCAGAACGCCATAGTTTGGGTACATAAGACTCAAACAGTAATCAGTTAATCAGGATGCTGATAGGGAGAGCAATACTGTCAGATGCATTTTTTAATAAGGAGGAGGGAATGTTGTCAGGAGCATTGGTGTAAGGTTTAAGTTTGGAGAGAAGTTTCTTTATGAGGTAGGTGGGTACAGGTTTAAGTTCAAAAGTAGGAGGTGTAGGAGGAGAGGGGAAGGAAGCTTGGGAGGAGGGGGTAGGGGGATGATATTTGGGAAGTTTTTGGTTAACTCAGCAATAGAAGAGGTGAAGAAGGTGTTAAATAGTTTGGCAATTTCTTGGTCAGATTTGCTGGTGTCAGGACAAGGGTTATTTGTGGTACCAGGTTTGAGAAGGGAGTTAATAGATTTCCAGAATTGTTTGGGGTTCTTTGTGTGATTTATTTGTAAGTGGTTGTAGAAGGATTTCTTTTTCTATAATGACTTGCTTTTTGGCTAGGTTTCTCAGCTGTTTGTATTTTAGTAAGAATACAGGCTGTTTATGATGGGAGATAGCTCTTCCAAGATTTGTCTTTGTTGCATAATTTTCTTGGTTTCTTTTGTAAGCCAAGGGGCTGTCTTGGCTTTAACTCTTTTGGTTTGTATTGGAGCTAGGGAGTTTAGGACAGAAAGGAATGTAGAGTTGAAGAAGTCAACGGCTTCTAGAGGCAGGGTTTTTAGTGGGTTCCAGTTAGTGAGCTTAAGGGAGTCAGAGAAGGTAGAGGGGTTAAAGTTAGTTAGGTTATGAGTATGTAGGAGCTGGTGGGAGTATGAGGAAGAGGATGTGGCTCTGTGGGTAAAGACAGGGAGGTGGTCTCCTAATGGATCGGGAGTGACACCAGATGTAGTGATTTTGTTAGGGTGAGACACTAGGATCCAGTCTAGGATGGAGCCTGGGCGGTTGGTTTTGTTGGGCCTAGTAATGGAGTGAATAAGTTGAGTAAAGTTGAAGAGATTGATTGATAAGGTGGGATTAAGGTCAGTGACTTTTTGCCAGTCAATATTTACATCTCCCATTATGTAAGTTTCGTGATTAATATTTGAGCAGGTCCAGGAGAGGAAGTCTTCCAAGGTGTTGGTGTTATTACTTTTATGGTTGTTGTTGTTGTACAACAACAACAACTTTTATGGTCATTTAATTTTAGAATGCCAATCACTAGTTCAGCGTTATTAAAGGAGGGTATAGGATTTGGGAAGGGAGTAATGGATAAATGATTAGAATAAATTAGTGCAACTCCACCACCTCTTTTATTTAGGCGGTCTGATCGGAGGCATTGAAATCTGGGGGGGAAGGAATTCTAAGTCGGTTATGTGTGGTTTTAACCAGGTTTCAGAGATGGCTACTATGTCAGGTGAGTTATGGTTGAGCCAGGCATGAAAGAGGGTAATTTTATTAGCTAAGCTTTGGGGATTGATGGTGAGGAATTTGAGGTGTTTATGGATAGGTTTGATGTTGGAGCTATGTTTTTTTTGTTTGAGAAGTGTTTGGTCCAGGGTTGGGATGAATGTCGCCTGCTAAGAAGAGGTAAGAGAGAAGGTGAATAAGTTTTTTAGGAATGTGTTTGGTTAGGAACAGATGGTAGGGTGTGGGTTTGGGTTTGCAGAAATTAGAGGGGATTTGGAAGAGTTTTAATGTTAATAGAGAGGTGGGGTGGAATATGTACTGGGGTTCTAATTTTTTCGTTTTTTTTTTAAATTGTAAAGATAGTACACACGATATTATATAGGGGTATAAAGCAGGCATTAAAATAGGAGGTGGAAAAGAAATAGGACAAAGGTCAAGAAAGAGAGAAGGATAGAGGACATGTTTGGTTGCCTAAGGATAAGGTGTATAGAAGCAGAAGAAAAATGAGATGGTAGGTCGAGGAGAGGAGATTGGAAGTCAACAGTGACAGGATGGTTAAACAAGGTATGAAAAAATGTGTGCGCGCTAAGCAGTAGCTATAAAGAGATTGACATGTCCTCTAAGGGGAAGCTGAGAAAAGATCCAGGTGGAATCTGTTTTCAGTAGTGGAGGAGAAAAAAAGACAGGGTAGTTGTTTTTATTGATTTTTATTAATTACTAGTACACCCACCACCACCACTACCACCTGTTTTGCAACCGAAGTGGTAATTTCTGTGGCAGGAGAAGGTGTTTTGTTGAGAAGGTGAAAGAGAATTTCCTTCCTTTAACCATGATTTAGAAATGGCAGATATGTCAGGATTGTATTGGATAATCCAGGCTTCTCGGATTTCTGATTTGTTGAATGCTTCTATAATTTGTGTGTGCAAGTTCATAGGTTCATACTTAAGTACTAGGCTAGCTGCCCTTGCAGGTCATTTTAAACCTAGGCAATTTCCCTTCAAATGTTAGAATCGAACCCTGTGCATTTCTTATGTGATTTAAACGGCTTAAACATTATGCCAACTGCTTTGTAGATATGTTTAGGACCTGGGTAAGACTGAGAGAGAGAGAGAGGAAAGGCAATGGGGGTTGATTAGTGTTGTAGTCAGTTTACTTCCATTGTTACCAGATGTATTCATTAATAAGCATATGTAGTAAAGGTTGGACATGACTAACTGGAGTTTTTTTGACTTCAGCAATTTTATTTCCTGAGTTGAGTTTGGAAGAGGATTGGGGTGAAAAACTTTTGTAGGTATTGTAGGGATTTTTTTTTTTTTGCAGGATAGATTGTGGAATAGAAAATGTTTACTGATGTAAGAGGAGGACTGTGGTAAAGGAATGACTAATATGGGTAAGGATACACTATATTTGAAATGAGTAAAGTTACTAACATGATTTACTAAGGTGAAGGCTGGTAGGGAGAAGGGAAGTCAAGTGAAAGAGTAAGGAGGAAAGAGAGAATGGAATGGAAGGGATGCATGGCATGGAAGGATACACGAAGGAAATGTAGGGAGAGGATTACATGCAGGTGTTACAAAGATAGCAGAATCCTTACTGCTGTCTCCCGAAATCATTTTTCTGTGTAGGTTTTATGTGCTTTAGTGTCTGATTAAGTTCTCATTGCCCTTGATTTTGTAGGTCTTACTTTTCAATGTCCTTAGAATGGTTGGACAAAGTCCTCCTGTACCCTTTACTATAGCCCTTTAAATGCTGAGGTCCTGTGTTCAAGTTGTGACATGTACCCTTTGACATGCATAACATGTCTGTTTTGTTAAAAGTCTGTCATTCATGCCTACATAATTCTCAGCTCTTTCTAGCTGCTTAAGTAGTTCAGTTTTTCACCTAATGTGTGTCATTGGCCAGGATTTGTGATCTGTGCCAAAAGTGTTAAAATGTAAGTGTAGTTGTCCTTCTGTATCACTGTTGCAGTGTTCTAAACAGAAGGGATCTCCCACCAAAAGCACTCAGCCAGTATACAAAAGCCTAATGATCTTGTATGCACTGTATGTCACTTGTATGCTCCCTGCACAGAACGTGGGGCATAAAATGGATGTACAGACGTAACTACCCAGAATTTCTTTGCCACCAGTTAATTCTTAATTATTGCTAGTTGGTCTGAACACCTTCTTGCTGTGCTGAATACTTAGCCACCAGATAAATGCCCCATTGGAGTTGTTTTTGTTTTCTTGGTTTTGTATTTTATTTTGCTACCTAGAACTCATGTTGTCCAAGATGGGAAAATGTCAGTGTTGGAGGCAGATTCCCCATAAGGATCTTTTTTGTTTTGGTGCTTCCCACAACCATACCTCTTGTAGTATCTGTAAGATGTTTGTGCCTAAGACACTCAGAAGCCATTAGTCTTCCCCAGCCATTTATCTTGAAAACCAACAACTTAAACAGTTAGCCAAGGGTACCATGGCAGACTCCTTTAGCCATGAGATACTTCCATTATGTAAGATGGCCAAGAAGTCTCATCCAGATTCTTTAGCTTTCCAGCCTCCACTGGATGTTATAGGTACATAGATTAGATGTCCCTCCTGAAGCAGGTAATAATGCTGTAGGTCATTCGGTATCTGCATTGGATTCCTTTGCCATGACCTTATTAGAGGCTGACATAGATCCGTCCTTTTGCACATTCTCTGAGGCTTTGTAGGCATCTGCAGTGATATCATCGGAGGGTCCTAGAGTGATTCTGCAGATATTAGTCAGGGAGGAGGTTCCGGGTTCTCTTAGCAAATCTCACTAAGGGTTGGAACCTCCAGTATTTGTTAGGACTAATGTCCCTTCAATGAAAGGACCAAAAATGACATGTTTCAGTTCATCCTAATGATCCTCAAAGGGAATGGCAAGAGTTTACTCAAGGCTTGTTTTCTGTCTTGATGGCCATAAAGCCTCCTGAAGGGATTTCAGTACCTCTTCCTCCTCAGACCTGAACCCCCTTCTAAACTGTTTAGGGAACCGGATTTCTCAGATGAGGATGCAGTGTCTGATGAGGGGTCTTTGTCCTATTCTTCACATATGCCTTCGGCTTTGACTTAGGGCTAACAGACTTCTCTTCATCAGAACCATGAGTTTCCTTTTGATGAGTTGTCCTTTGGGGACACAGTTGCAAGGATGATGAAATACTTTAAGTGAGATTCTTGTCAAGTGGTTAATACTTAAAGATGATGAGTTGCTTCAAGTGGATACTCCTAAACCATCGGCAGTTCCTCCTGTGTTAGCTGCCTTGTTAAATACTTTAATTCACTTCCAAGTCTCCTGATTTTCAGCCTCCTGTTCCTAAAAGAATCCTGATAGGTTCTATAAGGTGCTTGAAGATTGTCAGTTTTTATTTAAATGTCTTTCTGCTGATCCTGCTGTGGTGTCAGTCTCTTCTGACAAATCTAAGCTTTTGCTGTCTTCAGAATTTTCCTTTCTGATGTGGATAGTAGGGCAATGAGGAGGATTTGTAAGAAAGTTTACAGCACTTCTGCTTTGGCCTTTAGGACTGTTAATTATCATACCCACTTGATCAGGTGTGCTCTGTCCTTGAGTGCTCAGGCTTGTCAGGTTATTTCTGACCTCCAGTCCTCTGCCTTATATATTTTAGGCTGTGCTTCTCAAGTAGCTCACCACTCTATTAAGTGTAGCCATGATGCTGCTGATGCCTCTTCCAGAATTGCAACTTTTGGATCTTTCATGAGATGTTATTCTTGTTTTTTTTTTTCCAGTCTGTGCCTGAGGACATTAAGGCCAAGTTCTTGGATGCTCCTTTGGATAATGAATGTAATTTTGGGACCGCTGCTGACAATATGTTTAAATCTCTTCAAAAGATAGGCAAAGCCTTGCAGGACCTTAAACACATTTGCCTCTCCTAGCCCTAAGTTCCAGAGGAATTATCCTTCTAGATCTGCTTTTGTTTGCAGGCAACACCACCAGGCCTTCAAGGCCAGAAAAGGTGGTAGACAGGCCCCCTCTGCTAAGGTTTCTCAGATTTCTGTAGCCCAGAAGCCTCCTTTATCTGATAAGCCTGCTTGTCTTAGGTAATTCCTCCCCTCCTTTGTCCCTTTGGCTGTCCCTTTGTCTTCCAAATTGGAGTCGTATTGCTTCAGACTCTAGGGTTATTTCTATCATCCGTCAGGGTTACTTCATGGTATGAAAGTCTCTCCCTCCTCCTTCAGGGATTCCTCAACCTCCTGTAGAGCAACTTCCTCATTTCCTGGAGGTTGTAGGGTCCCTGGTGAACCAAGAAACCATTCAACCTGTCCCCTCTTCCTAAGTGGGAAAGGGTTTTTATTCCAGGATGTTCCTGGTTCCCTGAAAGGAGGGCACTTGGAGACCTATTCTGGATATCTCTCAGCTCAACACCTTTCTCAAGGTCCCTTATTTTCAGATGCTTACTCTTCAAACTCTGTTTCCTCTTTTAATACCCCAGGCTTTTCTGGTGTCTCTGGATCTGAAAAATGCTTACCTTTGTATCCCTATTCATCCTCTTTTTATGAAGTTTTTACTTTTGTATGTGTCTTCCTTTCATTTTCAGTTATCTGCTTTGCCCTTTGGCCTCTCTGCTGCCCCAAGAGTGTTCACAAAAATGCCTAGCTCCTGTGATTGATTTCTGCAGGCTCCAAGACATTCAGATGTTTCCTTACCTAGATGTCCTGTTGCTTCAGTTACCTTCTCCCAATCACTTGTTACAGGTTCTGGAGTCCACCATCTCTCTTCATCAAAGTCTGGGGTTCACAGTCAACTTCCAAAAGTCTGTCCTAACTTCCTCACAGGATCATATGTGTCTGGGATGTAGGATTCAGACAGTGCCGCTGTTGGCCTCTCTTCCACCTCCAAAAGTTTTATCATTGACAGCTGTCTTTCAGTCTCTTCTTCCTCTGGTTGCCATACCAGCCAGGGTGTTTCTTCAGGCCCTGGGATTCATGGCCTCTTCTACTCCAAAGCTCCCTCTTTCCAGACTACATATGCTGAAGTTTCAGTGGTACCTCTAGTTAGTTTAGATGCAGCATTGTCACCATCTGGATTTCAGTGTACCTCTCCTTACCTGTCTAAAGGAGGAATTTGAGTGGTGAATTCAACAGTTTGCTCTCAACCTGCAGTCCCTTCTCAAGAACTGTTCACTGATGCCTCAGACATGGGGGTGGGGACTACTTTTTGTCACCTGAAAGTTCTGGTTCTATAGTCCCCACCATCAGAAGTCAGACCATATCGACATTAAGTAGATGAGAGCTCTGATTCTGGCTCTTCAAGCTTTTCACCCCAGACAACACTACAGTGATGTGGTATGTCAACAAGCAGGGAGGCACAAAATCTTACGTGCTCACAGGGTGACTCTTCAGGCTTGGGCGGTGGCTCTTGGCTATCAGTCAATTCTACAGGCAGTATACATTCCTTCAGAGCACAGTCTAGTGGCAGACTGAACAAGTCCAAAACACAGGCTCATGAGTGCATGCTTCACAGAGACATGTTTCTGGACATTGTCCATCAGTGGGGTATTCCTCAGGTAGATCTTTTTGCCTCCTCTCTAAACAGGCAGCTTCCTGTCTTCTGTTCTGTTCCAGGGTGCATGCCATCTGGCATGGATGATGGACGTCCTTTCTTTCCCTTGGAAGGGGATGTTTCTTTATGCTTTCCCTTCTCCTCTTCTACTTCTAAGAGTCCTGCAGAAGATTCAGCTGGACTCCCTAAAAATCTTGTTAGTGACTCCCTTTTGGCCAAGAATGCACTGGTTCCCCGTCAATGCATCTGGCCAGGGGTAATCACCACAAGTTACTTCACCGGTTGGATCTCCTCACACAGAACAAGGGGGTCTCTCATCCATCCTCACTTGTCCACTCTTCAGCTGACACTGTGAGTGATAGGCTTTTGATCCCTTTCAGGCATCTCTTTTCTGGGGATGTGCTCAGGGTTTTACAGGAGACTAGGAAACCCTCAAACAAAAAATCTTGTATGTCCAAATGGAAAAGATTTTCTCTCTGGTGCCATGCTTGTAATCAGAACCCTTTTTCAGTGGGTGTCCCTCTGGTCCTCTCTTATTTCTGAGTTTCTCCAGTCTGGCCTGGCCTCCTGTTCTGTAAACACCCATTTCTGCTTCGTGGCCCTTGACTTCTCTATTTGTGGTCAATTTCTGAAAGCCGTCCTGCATGTTAGGCCTCCAAGGAAACCTAGTCCTCCTCCTTGGGACTTTAATTTTTGTTTTGGAAAAAATTCACTCAGGCTCCTTTTGAGCTTGCAGATTCTGCTTCTTTGCAACATTGTACCTGGAAGACTGTTTTGTTGATGGCTGTTACTTCTGCTGAGAGGGTTTCTGAGCTCCAGGCCCTTATGGCTGTTCCTCCTTTTTGGTTTTTCACAGGGAGAGGGTGTCCCTTTGTACTAATTCTTCTTTTATGTCCAAGATAGTAAATGAGTTGCCCTTGAATCAGTCAGTAAAACTCCATTACATTTTCCCTTCTCAGTCTGCTAGTGAGAGGGCCCTGCATACCTTGGATTTGCACAGACAGTTCAGGTACTGTTTGGATAAAACTAAGACCATTCATAAGTCTGATCAGCTTTTTGTTTCCTTTCATCCCAGGACATTGGGTTTGGCTGTTTCTAAACAAACCATATCCTCCTGGATATCTAAGGCTATTTCTTTTTGTTATACTTTTCATTGCAAATTTTTGTCTGCTTCTGTTAGACCTCATTCCACTAGGGCTGTTGCCTCTCCTGGTGCTTTATTCAAGGGGTTAGACACCAATTTCATCCTTGAAGCTGCTAATTGGTCTTCAGTGAATACCTTTACTAAGCATTATAAGTTGGATATGGTTTCTAGGGCCAGAGCAAGTTTTGCTGAAACCATTTTATATGGATTTATTGAGGTCTCTTCCCAGTGTTACACCTCCCATTCTGTTTCTTGAGCTTTTTTTGCTTTCCCTTCTGTTTAGAATACTGCAACAGCTATATAGAAGGACATGGCACAGTTGTAGAAAATCTTACCATAACTGTAGACGTCCTTCTCTTCACTTTTGCAGTATTCGCTCCCTCCCTCCAACTCCCTCTTGTTTGTTCTAGTATTTGTTTAGATTCCCTTATGGCTGAGGATTTACCCTTTTTCTTCTGCATTTTTCCTTCTGGATGTGCATGGACCTCTTTCTGTATGGTGATTGTTCTCTTCTGGGGCAATTCAGTTCTGGGTAGTTGTGTCCAAATGTTCCTTTTATGCTATATGTTCTGTGCGGAGAGGATAAGTGTGATGTACTGTGCATACAGTATCATTAGGCTTTTGTATACTGACCAAGCATCGGCTGCCCTGGACCGGAGATCCCATCTGTTTAGAATACTGCAACAGTGAAGAGAGGAACATTTACTGTTATGGTAGGATTTTACACAACTGTACTTTCTAGTTAGCAGATCCACAGGAGTTGCCATTTTTGTGGCATCAGCAGATAGTGCAACTTGATAGCACTTCATTCTTTTGACTTTCTGCCATTGAAGAGAGAAGGCAAAGGCCTTTATCAGTAACAAGCATGAAGGGCAGAAGATTGTCATTGAGTTCAGATCTGGCTCCACTTCTCAGTCCAGTGCACCTATGGTGGCTTCCAGATGTTCTTCGTGTTTCACTGTTGCAGTCATCACATTTGGGTTATCTGCCTGCAGGTAGCCTTCAGCTGGCCTGAATACCAGAGTCTTTGGATTTTTGCGTCAGATGCTCTCTCTTCTTCCAGGACGTCAGGTCATCAGTGGTATAAAACATGCAGCTGACTCCATTACATCAGTCTTTCTTGCCATGCGGTGCCCGAAGCAGAAGCAGTTTGCAAGTGCCGGTCGTCCGACTCCTGAAATTTTCGTTTTCGAGTTTCAGATCCAAAGTCTTCAAAAAAAGATAGGTACCCCGTTGGGGATCCTTTTTCTTGCTCCAACCAATGTCAGTAAAAGTTAACAACTGTCTTACCTGTGGAAAGCAAATACCTCATAGAGATTTTCATTCGTACTGCATCCCTTGTTTAGGCCCAGACCAAAACGTCCCTCGCTGTCAGTTTTGTGCCTTGTTCAATACCCGAACTATTCGTCGTCAGGCTATTTTTGCAGCCAATTACTTTCGTACTCGGTCTCAGTACTCTAAAATAGCTTTGTTAAGCCATCCAACTACCGATCTTCCCAAAAAAATGGAAGGATAAAGACAGAGACAGATCGCCTAGATCCAAAACTGCCGACAACACTTCCATTAAGCTTGTAGCCAATCCGCCGGTACTCAATGAGGTGCTTTCGCAGCCCCTGATACCCGCTACTTCAGATTCGCAGGCCTCTGCTGAGACCCATTCTGAGTCCGGTATGCTGCGAGATGCTTCTTCGACTGTGGAACCTGCGGATGTCTCTACCTTGGATGGGTCCAGAGCTGCTGTGCAGGCACCAGCTTCTGAGGGTGTATTCAGGCATACAGACTTGCATTTTAAACAGATGTCATCATTTCCATCCGGAAGTTCCGAATCCCACAGGCCTAAAACTCACACTACGCCTAGAAAACCGACGACCAAACTGTGAGCTTAGGCCCATATGCCTCAAAAACAAATGCTTAGAATGGCCGAAGACCTTATTACCTTATTTAGGGGAAGCCAGCCTTCCCCCTCTAAGAGACTTAGAACTGAATTTCTTACCGATTCTTCTGATCAGGAATCTGATTTTTCTGCTCCTTCTGATTTCCAGGATTTGCCCTTATCTACTTATGAGGATTCTGATGCAGAGGATTCCATTCTCTCTGCTTCTCCTTCAGAAGATCTTTCTTTCGGTGAAGCCTTGCACACTGTTAGGGAGCATTTCCACTGGGAAAGCCAGGATTACTCTGAGTCCAAAAAGAGACTTAGGGAATTCTTACTCCTGCCTCAACACTGGCCTTTAGCTGTCCCTCCTGTTCTGGACATTGTAGATGGTGCTTTCTTGGAATCTAGCCTTACCCTAGACACTTTACCTCCAGCTCGCAGGAAAACCTGACAGGTACTACAGAGTACCTGACAATCACAAGTTCCTCTTCAAGAATCCTTCTACGGATCCAGAGACCATTTGTCAAGGACCAAAAGGCATTAAGGCTACTGTTGCCAAAAATCATACCCCCTTCTGATAGAGATTCTAGAGTCTTTAACAGATGGAGTAAGAAGGTATACACTTCTGCTTGGTCATTAGGGCTTTAAATTGCCAGTTTCATATGTTAAAGTATCAGCAGCATATTATGGGTCTACTTAAACAGAAAATTATGTTGATTCCTGACTGTGCTGAACACAAAGAATTGCAGGATTTAATGCATTCTGCAGAACAAGTTGGTAAGCATACTTTGCAATGTGGTTTTATCACTTTAGAAGCATCTTGCAGAGCTGCTGTCACTGGGTCTGTACTTAGAAGGCATGCATGGCTTAAGGAACAAAACTTGCAGATCATGTTAAAGTTAAATTACTGGATGCTCCCTTAAACCAAGACCGCCTTTTTGGCAACAAAGCAGAAGTCCTCAAAAGGATGGAGGAAAAAGCTAAATATATGCAAACTGTTAAAAATTTCCTACAAATACAGCCTCCAAGTAGGAATTGGCCTTCAAAGAACTGGTCCTTTCCAGGTCTTCTCAGTCCAAACCCAGGAACAGCAGACCACCTAGGTTACAGTCTCAGGCTACGCACAGACCTAAGCAGTGGGGGGCTCCCACTTCCAAAGCAGGGAGTAGTAAGCCACCCCCCTGTGGAAAAATGGCACAATGACTTAACCTTAACCCTTCCAAGCCCTGCTCAGCTGCCTGCTCCCTTAGGAGGAAAGCTTGCAAAAAACGGGGAACTCATTACCCAGGACAAATGGGTTTTGAACATAGTTTCCCAAGGATACAGATTCCACTTCCACACACTACCAGCCCCAAAGGGTTGGCCAGACCTACCCCCAAATCAATGGGCAGAGACCCAACAGCAGGTTCTCTCTCTTCTCAGTATCAGGGCTATACAACCTGTCCCAGCAGAACAAAGGGGACAAGGTTTTTCTTCAAGACCTTTCCTGGTACCCAGAAAAGACAACTCATGGCGTCCTATCCTGGACCTCTCTATTCTAAACCCCATTCTGGTAATTACAAAATTCAAAATGCTAACATTTCAACAGCTTCTTCCTACGCTAGCCAATGATGCCTGACTAGCAACCTTAGACTTAAAGGAAGCTTACCTGCACATTCCAGTAAGGGAATCTTGCAGGAAATACCTACACTTCAGGGCAGGCTCCATGCACTGTCAGCTCTCTGCACTTCCCTTTGGCTTATCTACTGTGCCCCGGGTATTCACAAAGTGTCTAGCTCCAGCCATTGCATTTTGCAGGCAGAGAAATATTCACATTTACCCATAGATGGACGATTGTCTGATTCAGTCAGAAAGCCAGGACTTGCTATTACAACACTTGGCATTTGTAAAGAAACTTCTAACTTCACTGGGGTACACCATAAACTAAAAGAAATCTCACCTAATACCCTGCCAGCGTATTGTATTCCTGGAAGCAAGCTTGAACACAGCTTCTCAGATGGCATTCCTCACTCCAGTGAAACAAGTTTATTTGACAACCTACTTCAAACTATTGGCCACAAAACCCCAGCTATCTGCAAGGAAAATTGTGCAAGCCCTGGGGTTCATGGCCTCTTGCATCCTACTAATTCCATTGCAAGACTGCATATCAGGAAACTCCAATAGTATCTAAAAAGCCTATGGTGTCAACATTCTCAGGACCTGGAATCAATGATTTCTATCATTCATTGTATAAAGACAGAGTTCCTTTGGTGGGCAGAGGCCTGCTACCACAACAAGGGGCTCCAGTTCACTCTACCCCCTGCCGCCCAAACCCTAACAACAGATGCATCAGACTATGCATGGGGGGGGGGGCTCACATGGCAGGGCAGTGCATTCAGAGTAAATGGAACCTGAGACAGATGCACCTGCATATCACTCAAAAAGAAATGTTAGCTGTACAGAATGCTCTGACAGCCTTCAAAGACCGTATTCTTCCAGGACAACTATTGGTAAAGACAAACAACACCACAGTTATGTGGTACATAAACAAGTGGGAGGAACCCACTCGTACCCTCTCTGCAGACTAGCCATGGCTCTGTGGAACACAGCCTTGAGCTACCTAGTGCACCTACAAGCTCAATTCCTGCCAGGCAAGCTAAATTCACTGGCAGATGACTTAAACAGAAATCTCATGGACCCACACAAATGGAAACTAGAACCAAAAATATTCAACCTCTTGAGGAACAAATGGGGGACTCCAGAGGGTAGACCTGTTTGCCTCCCCTCAGAACTACCAAATGGACAAATTCTGCACAAGAACTCCGCACAGTCAAACTTGGAATGTGGATGCCATGTCCTTTACCTGGGAAAGCCTCTTGGTTTATGCCGTTCCCCCTCTGCCTCTCCTCTCGAAGGTTCTACTAAAGATCAAACAGGACACGCCAAGGACAACACTGATTGCACCAGACTGGCCATGCCAGCACTGGTACCCCCTCTTGTGCAGTATGACACTGCTGAAACCATGGCACCTGCCTCAGATCCCTTCCCTGCTGTCTCAGCAGGCGAGCCAGATTCTGCACCCTCAGCTTCAAACCCTGAACATGTCATTCTGGAGGCAAGGAGGCCTAGTACTAGAAAATCCTATGCTGAAAAGTCAAAAAGATACTGTTCCTGGAGCCAGACTCAGGGGATGGGCACAACGGTGCCCAGCTTACCTCATATTCTTCAGTACTTAACAGAAATGCTCCACAAGGGCCTGTCCTTCCCGTCAATTAAAATTCATGCCTCTGCCATTTCAACACATTATAATACTGAGCCGCCCCTCTTCTCTCACCCCCTGCTAAAACAATTCCTTAGAGGGGCCAAAAATTTAAGACCCCCCAGGAGAGCTCCCACTCCAGCCTGGGACCTTAACTTTGTATTGGAAAAGCTCACTCTTCCCCCTTTGAGCCAGCTGCAACTGCAGAGTTGAAATTCCTTTCTTGGAAAACAGTCTTCCTTCTAGCCATCACTTCAGCAAGAAGAGTGTCTGAATTACAAGTCCTCATGGCAGTGGAACCCTTCATTATCTTCCATGTGAACAGGGTTTCCCCTCAGGACCAATCCTTCCTTTATGCCCAAGGTGGTGTCTAGTGTGGCCCTAAATTAGTCCATTCATTTGCCTTCTTTTTCCCTAATCTACAAAACAAAGGGGAACGAATACTGCACTCTCTGGACGTGCACATACAACTTAGATTTTATTTGGACAGGACTAAGCCTCTCAGAAAATCTGAACAGCTGCTAATTGGCTTTGCTGCAGGGGCAGAGGGGAAGGCCATTTCAAAGCAAACCATTTCCAAATGGATAGCCCATTGTGTTCATTTCTGCTACAAGCACCATGGAAAACCTACCCCACAGGGGATAAGATCACATTCCACCAGGGCTGCATCTACCTCTGCAGCCTTTCTCAGAGGAGTCCCTACCAGGCACATCCTAGTAGCTGCTATGTGGAACTCTGTACATACCTTCACCAAGCATTACCACATGCCTATTTTTTCTAAATCCAGAGCTGGTTTTGCCACTGCAGTATTGCAGGGCTTAATAGCTGGCCGTAATACTCTTTAACTTCCTCCTCCCTACCTTAGCTTTGGAAATCAACCCAAATGTGATGACTGCAACAGTGAAACACGAAGAACATAGTACAGTTGTATACACTTACCATAAATGTAGATGTTCGAGTATATTCACTGTTGCAGTCCTGGTTACCCTCCCTCCAGCCCCCTGACTACTCTTGGCTCTACCTTTCCTTCTTGTTTGGTATATTTAGTTTTTCTGGTGTATTTGCTTTTTGATGGAAATGTATTATAACATATAATTGCTTCCCTTTGTGGGGGCACCTGACATCTGGGGCAAGAAGCGTTGGCTGCATGTTTTATACCCCTGACGACCTGACGTCATGGAAGAAGAGACAGCATCCAACGCAGAAATCTGAAGACTCTGGTATTCAGGCCGGCTGATGGCTACCTGCAGGCAGATAATCCAAATGCGATGACTGCAACAGTGAATACACTCGAACATCTACATTTATGTTAAGTGTACACAGCTGTACTTTCTTCATCCATGGAATTGCACACTTCGGTGAGCAAATGCCATCTGCAAACGGCACAAGGTCAGTTAGACAAACCTTTCCTTAACACCTCCTGTTGACACTGGGACATGGGGCATGGTCTCCACCCCCGTCATTCAAAAAGGCAAGCTGATACCACTCTAGTCTGCAAGGACTTGTTTCACAAAAACCCAAAGTATGCTTCTGGATGTTAACTCTGGCTTAGGGAAAGTTGACATCCTTTGTCATATCCATTGTTTTGCTGCTTACTGACAAGAGCTGTAACAATCTCTGTAAGCTCTTCTGTACCCATTGCATGACCATTTTGCTTTTGGACTTTGATACTTTTCAGCATGTGAAGAGTACATCACTTCTGTTCATTACTTTAGATAGCCACAACACTGACCTCACTAATCCCCCTCTTCCACTGATGTGCGACTCCCATCAACTTCTTAGACAGTGAAATTTTCATAGTCAGGCCATTTTGCTTCATATAAATCCCATCATCCCTGAGTGCAAGTGATACAAAAGCTGGTCTGTGACCACTATTAGGAAATGTCTATCTTTGTCTTTCTGTGAATCTTCAGTTGTTAAAACAGGGAACAGAGACATCATGCTGGAAACTTACAAGAACAAAAAATATTCATTGTAATGGATGCTTGCTACTGGATGCTGTTTTCATAATAACTTAATATAGCTGCTTGTTTATGTTATTAATAGAACATTAAAATATGGCTATGTCCCTGATATCTGGAAGCAGGCTGTTTTAGTCCTAGTCCATAATAGAGGCCCTCCCACAAACCCCAGTAATTGCAGACTAATCAGCCTCATAAGCTTATTGTGCAAGATGGTAAAAAGAATCATCATGGTGCTTGCTTAGACTATAGAAACATACTTCTACATGATCTAACTCAGTATGGTTTTCTCATATGTATCTTGTATGCTTAATTTTATAAATTTGTTTGACAGTGTGATCCCTGTCCTGGATGAGAGTTTGTCTTTTGATGCATTTTAACTCAAGCTGGCTGAAGTGTTTGATACTTTATCTTATGATGGGATCCTGCATAAATTCTGTTTTTTAAAGGTAAATGAAGCCATAGTAACTTGGGTCCACAGCTAGCTACACGGTCATACTCTATTAAGAGTAGTAGGTTCCTGTCCTCACATTCCCTTGTCACAAGTTAACTCCCTTAACCGTTTCTTTTTGGCATCGTTCTCAGATGACAAAACTGAAATAAATCACCAAATGTGCAGATGACTGCAGACTCGGCAGTACTGTCTTTAACCCTGCTGAGATCTTCAACTTCAAGTGGCATTTAACAAATCAAACAAACAGTAAATATGACCTTGCCTTCCATGACAAAAAATGTTAATCTGACATTTACCAGCCCTCTTTCCCTGACAGCTTGCTTTTGTATTGACTGATCAGTAAAAGACCTTGGAATTCTTGTGGTCGATCTTTCGTTTGATAACCATATAACTGCTGCTGTCTGCAAAGCATATGGAATTGTCTATCTGTTCCTCCATGGGGTCAAGAGACATGCCAAGAAAATAGTTGACCACCTTGTACGCAGATTTTATCAAACTAGTTGCATAGAATACTGCATCCTGTCCCGTAACCTACTGGCATACAATCTGGTACCACTGGAAAAGGTACAAAGATTCCACTCAAAGGGCTTGTCTTAAAGCCAGAGGGTACAGTAGTTGTCTCTCTTCTGTGTTTCTTTTCACCTTCTTAGAGAACTATGCCTGACATACAGAGCTTTGAAGGATTCCTTACTGTTTGAAATTCTTTGCCTTAAACACCTTCCTGAATTCAGTAAAATCTAGTATCAGTCATGCTCTAAAATTGGAATTATATTTGAAAGTCTCCCATGCCTAAGGAATAAACGCTCCCACTCTGTTAAACTCTGATCATCTGGGTGACTACAAGGAAATTTGGAAGTTCCAACATGGCATCTGTGACATTAGGGTCCTCTATGGCTCATAGGCCTTAAGCTCGGTCACTAAACCTGTGAACATATGGCTCTATGACACTTGGCTTTTCTTACAATGCATTTCCCCAGTGTACAGATTGTAAAACAGTCTGTCTGCCGTTGACTCAAGCCATTTCTCGCAGAATTCTGAGTGCTCTTAAAATGTTAAAATTAAAACAAAATGCTAGAGGCATTTCAGTTTCTTTTGCTTTTGAGAATGGGCATGCATTTTTACCTATCTTTTTTTTCTGCAAAATCAGAAAACTGAAGGATTTGTGTGTTTTTTCTTTGTCTCTTTCGGAAATGTTTCTTTTACAGTGTTGTATGAATTAATGGAATAAAGAAACAATTCTAACACTTAAGCTGCCAATTTGAGACCCTCAGTTCAAGTTGTCCCTTTGTTTCTTTTCTAGTTATTTATTTAAAGGCTGTCAGATATTTCTGGAAGGTTTATTTCTTCTAATAACTGGCATATTTTGTTTACATTGTCTTGGTAAGTAACATTGTGTAATGGCTACTGTTTGTTCAGTTACTCTGCTCGAATGTGTTAGATTTTCAGTTTTATTTTTTTTTGCTTTTTGTGTGGCAGAAATGTAGTTCTAAGCTGTGCTTTAATTCTACTTCTCCACATCTTGTTCAGGTTGATCAGTTTTTGTATTTTTCTCTCTTTTAAAACATGTCTTAAGTGTAGAAAATACCTATGATTATCCTTTGGCAAAGTAATGCTGTGCAGTTGTATTACTAAGGACTTAGCCACGTGATATTAGTCTTTCAGTCAGTCATCCTCAGTTCAAGGGCAGAATTACCTTCCACACTGAGGATGTCCACTGTGAAGTGACTTACAGATAGAATATAAAGATAATGGAACACAGAGGTGATGTATTACCTTTTATTGGCCGAACATAGGTTTTGCAATTAACTGAAGTTTTCAGGCTAACAGGAGCTCTTCACTGGTACTTAAGTTACTGATGTTATATATACATTGTGTAAATATCCACTTTCCCTAGAAAGGGAAATGCATCATTTATTTATTTATTGGCTAAAACCTCCAGACACTGGGCCCATCCCGGTTTGGTTTCATCAAGGACAGATCATGCCTACTCAAGTTGGTGGACTTCTCTGAGAAAGTCACCAAAGCAATGGAAGAGGGCAAAATTTTTCACACTGCCTACCTTGGCCTGGCCAAGACATTTGACACAATACCCAACTCTGGTATTGTTAACAAACTCAAGAGGTTAGATACAAACCCATATGTCACCTGGTGGATAGCCATCTGGCTGACAGACAGGAGCCAGAAAGTTAGAACTGGGAGTTTGCCTCTACAAAGAGGCCAGTCACAAGTGGAGTCCCTCAGAGATCAGTCCTTGGACCGCTCCTTTTTGGCATTTACTTCTCAGAAGTCAAGGCCAGTGTCGGTGGTCTTTGGCTGACTAAATTTGCAGATGATTGCAAATTAGGAATTGCCATTGAATCTCACACTGACACAAACGTTCTCCAGGAGGGGCTGACACAGACAAACAACTGGTGTCAGAGCCATGGACTAAAACTAAATGCTAAGAAATGCATAATAGTGTTCTTTGGGAAGTCATCCATTCCTGGTAGATATCATATTAACAGTACACCCCTTAGAGATGACCCAGTAGTCAGGGACTTGGGGACACATGTAGATAGTAATCTAGCCTTTGACCATCATGTGTCTACAGTGGTGAAGAAATCATTTTGTACTGCGCAACTTGTAAACAAAGGTATGGCATCTAAGTCCAAGGAAGTCATTGTTCCACTGTATTTGTCATTCATCAGACTTGTCATTGAGTACAATGCCCCCTTTGGTATGTACCTAACCAGGCATATCCAATAATTGGAACGTCCACAGAGGTTGCTCTCTAAAAGAATACGTAAGTAAGTAAAATGTCCTAAGCAGACCGCCTCAAGGACGTATCCCTGTATTCTGTCTCCTAAAGGCTTTTGAGGGGAGCTCTATGCCTGACATACAGGGCATTGTCAGACCCCACTCTGATGGATCTCCTGCATATCCACAAACAAAGAGCACCAGTATTACCCATTCTAAAGACTTAAACCTTGTATGTGATATAAAAGGGTCCTGCTGGAGAGATAGGTATGTATCCCAGAGACTACCGCATCTATGGAACAAGCTCCCCATCTGTGTGAAGCAGAGTTCCTTCCTAACCCAATTCAAGTGCAACTGGAACAGTTGGATGGGAAATCGGAAATTCATCCCTGATTTGGCACCTATGTCTCTAATGGACACAGGTAGCCTGTAATGGTTCATCTCCCAAACCCCTGCTTACACTTATCAAGGGTATCAGAACTTGTCAGAGATTTGGGATGCATGGCTGGGCTTCAAATGACCCTTGTGGTCTTTAGCCTAGTAAACACCTATGAACTTGAAAAATGTCAGTATGAAAAATTGTGCAGCTGGGATGCTTAGTATAACCACTACACCCAGAGCGAGATCCAGCACTAGGCTACCTAGGCAGTTTCCTGGAGCTCGCTGTCTTAGGGGGGAACCCACTAGCTAGGGGGCTGCCACAAAAATCCATTTCTTCTTTAAGAATACACTCTACATATGGTTACATTTCTTCATTAAGGACACACACAGAACATGTGTGCATCCATTGTAGTAAAGATACATTTGGAGCATGGGAGAGATTTTTATGGTGAATTTCTGTTTCAGATTTTTTTAATGAAGATTATGAATGAACACAGAACAGGTTAGATGTAGTTCATTCTTCAAGGGTAGCAGGCACTGAATTTATACATAAAACATTGAAATATGAAGTTGTTTGCCAACAGCGATCTCTTCACTGGTTATAGATATGACTTTTACTTCTGAAGAGATTGTATATATTGACTGATATTGGTGGATTGTAATGACAGACGTTTGAGTGGCCTTTGTGGTCGAATGTTCTATAATGGGAGTTTTGTCATTATTGGTTCATAGTATTTGTGTCATTGTTTACTGGAAACAATGTTCAAACCCACAAATGTAAAACACACACTAACAAGTAGTGTATTATACAAGGAATGTAATTTAATACAACCAGGATAGTGCATCAAAGAACACATTCATGCATGGTCCTAAAAATGTGTTCAAGGGGCCTATGGTTTGAGAGCAGCCCAAAGGTAAACTTAACAACCTCTGGCCAGATTCATTTTCTTTGAATGCGGATGTCAATGCAGTTACAATGAGTTTGAGTTTCAAGGGCAGAGAAGCTTACTGTACATGCCAAGTCTATTTTCATGGTGAGATTGTATTGTTTTGTTTAGCAAGTAGCTATCAGTGTTTGTGCTATAAAATTTAAACTAAGAGTTTTAAATATCTGTAATCATGTTATGCACACTGATAGGTTTGAACAGTGTTTATGGTAACTGGGGAGTAAAGTAAACGGACATTGGAGTGGCTGGGGGGGGGCTGATCCATTACCCTGCTTACGGCCCCATTTGACCATGATCTGGTTTTGACTACACTTTAGAGACAGATACAGTATGTGTGTGACTTTGTATGCACCTGAAACGTTAGAAGACTAGGTTATGATGGCCATGACATGATTATTTATGGATGTTCTTCGTGTTTCACTGTTGCAGTCATTACATTTGGGTAATCTGCTGGCAGGTTGCCCTCAGTCAGCCTGAATATCAAAGTCTTGGGTCCTGCGTCGGTTGCTGTCTCTTCTTCCATGATGTCAGGGGTATAAAACAGGCAGCCAACACCATTTTCTTTAGTCTTTCTTGCCGCGCGGTTCCCGAAGCAGAAGCAGTTTGCAAGTGCCGGTCGGCCGACTCCTGAAATTTTCGCATTCGAGTTTCAGAACCGAAGTCTTCAATTAAACCTAAGTATCCCACTGGAAAAACTTTTTCTTGCTCCATACCGATGTCAGTAAAAGTTAATAATTACTTGTGGGAAGCAAATACCTCATAAGGATTTCCATTTGTACTGTATTCCTTGCCTAGGCCCAGATCATAACATGCCTTGCTGTCGGTTTTGTGCTAGATTCAACCAATGCACTATTAAGCGTTGTACATCTTTGCTTCAAAATATTTTGGAAAAAGATTTGACTACCCTGAAATGTCGTTGGATAGCAATCCAACTACCGGAGTTCACAAAAAACGCAAAGAAAAGGAGGACAGAGACAGACTGTCGAGGTCCAAAACCGACGACAAAGCTTCTCCTAAGCCAGCCGCTGGTTCGCCGGTACTCATTGAGGTGCTTTTGCAGCCCCTGATACCCACTACTTTCAAGTCGCAGGTCTCTGCCGAGACCCATGTGGAGTCCGGCATGCCTCGAGATTCTCAAAGTGTTGTACCCACGGATGGGTCCAGAGCCGCTGAGCATGTACTGGCTTCTGAGAGTGTTCTCAGGCCTCAGCATTTTTATATAAAACCGACGCTAGCTTCAAAAACAAAGACAAAAGCAACTCCTAAGGCTAAAAAAATGACGCATGAGCCACGTGCTCAGGCCTCTATGCTCAAGAAACAGATGATCAAAATGGCTGAAGACTTAATTACCTTGATCAGGGCACCCAACCCACCCCCTGAAAAGAGGCCTAGGCAAGACACTGATTATGAATCTTCAGATCAGGTTTCTGTTTCTTCTGATTCCTCTTCTGATCAGGAATTTTCTATACCACCCTATGAGGATTCAGATGCAGAGGAATCCATCCCATCTGCATCTCCTCCTGAAGACTATTCTTTTGGTGAAACCTTGCATACTTTGAGGGAACATTTTCATTGGGAGAGTCAAGATTTCTCAGAATCAAAAAAGAGGCTTAGGGATTTCGTTCTTCTCCCTCAGCATAGGCCTTTGGCCATACCTCCTGTATTAGACATTGTTGATGTGTTTTCGGAATCAAGCATGGCTCCAGATTCACTACCACCGGCTTCTAGCAAGCCAGACAGATGTTACAGGGTTCATGACTCCCACAAATTTTTATTCAAAAATCCTGCTGCTGACCCTGAAACTATCTCAGGGTCCCAAAGGTGTAAACGCCTCAACAGCTAAGAATCCTACCCCCTCTGATAGAGATTCCAGGGTGCTGGATAGATGGGGAAAGAAGGTTTATACGTCTGCAACCTTGGCAATTAGGGCCTTAAACTGCCAGTTTCATATGCTTAAAAATCAACAGCATGGTATGGGATTATTGAAAAAGAAAATTATGCTGATTTCTGAATGTGTGGAAAGTAAAGAATTACAGGAATTATTGCATGCAGCAGAACAAGTTGGAAAGCATACTTTGCAATATGGTTTTGATTCCTTGGAGGCCTCCTGCAGGGCAGCAGTTACTGGATCTGTGATTAGAAGGCATGCCTGGCTCAAAGAGCAAAATCTGCCTGATCATGTTAAAGCTAAATTGTTGGATGCACCTTTACAGCATGATACTCTGTTTGGTAATTGGGCAGAAGAGGTTTTAAAGAAAATGGAAGACAAAGCTAAGTTTATGCAAACTGTAAAATACTTCTTACAAGTGCAGCCACCAAGATTCAGTAGACACTGGCCTACAAAATATTGGTCCTTTCCTGTGTCCGACAGAGCCTCACAGGGCAAACCCAGGCGCTCAAAAGGCTCTAGATACCAATCACAGGGTTCCTAGAGGTCAAAGCAATGGGGTGCCTCTACCTCCAAATCTGGAGGAAACAAAGCACAACCCTACAGTAAACAGTCTCAATGACTTCCCTCTGCCATCACCAAGCACTTATCTTTTGGCAGCCCCCTTAGGGGGAAAACTAGCACTTCATGCTCAAAATTGTCAGTTAATAACCCAGGACAAGTGGGTATTAAACATAGTATCCCAGGGATACAGATTTCATTTCCATACCTTGCCAGTTCCAAACGGTTGGCCAGATCTGCCACAAAATCAATGGGCAGAGGCACAGAAAAAAGTTACATCCCTCATGGATATGGAGGCTATTGAGCCAGTATCAGAACTAGAAAAAGGACAAGGGTTTTACTCAAGACTGTTCTTGGTACCCAGAAAAGACAATACCTGGCACCCAATACTGGATTTATCGATTTTGAACACATTCTTGGACATCCCAAAATTCAAAATGCTGACTTTGCAACAGCTTCTGCCCATGCTGGGCAAGAACGCTTGGCTAGTGACTCTAGACTTAAAAGAGGCATACCTGCATATCCCAATAAGGGAATTGTGCAGAAGATACCTCCACTTCAAGGCTGGTTTTATGCATTATCAATTCTCTGCACTGCCCTTTGGCTTATCTACTGCCCCCAGGGTCTTTACAGAGTGCCTGGCACCAGTAATTGCATTTTGCAGACAAAGAAGCATTCAAATCTATCCATACTTGGACGACTGTCTCATTCAAGCAGAAAACAAGGACATTCTTCTTCAACATTTGGCGTATGTAAAAAGACGTCTAACATGCCTAGGGTAACAGTAAATGAAAAGAAATCACAACTGGTACCCTCTCAAAAGATTACATTCCTGGGTGCAAGCTTGAATATAGCTGCCCAGATGACTTACCTTATGCCAGACAAACAAAGGCAACTGACTATTTACTTCAAACAGATGGCAACAAAAACCCTGTTATCTGCAAGACAAATTCTGCAGGCTTTGTGGTTCATGGCATCCTGCATTCTACTAATTCCATATGCAAGACTGCATATGAGGAAACTACAGTGGTACCTAAAAGGTTTATGGAGTCAACATTGTCACAGTCTGGAAACAATGATCCCTCTCATTCCCTGCCTACAACAGAAGTTTCTTTGGTGGGCAGAGACATGTCACCAGAACATGGGACGGTCTTTCACTCTACCCCCTGCCAACCAAACCCTAACTACAGACGCATCAGACTTTGTTTGGGGGGGCCTACCTGGCGGGGAGATGCATTCAGGGCATATGGAGCCCAAAACAAATGCATCTGCATATCAACCAGAGATGTTAGCTGTTCAGAATGCCCTGACAGCCTTCAAGGACTTACTTCATCCAGGACAACTACTGATAAAGACAGACAACACCACGGTTATGTGGTACATAAACAAGCAGGGGGGCACACATTCCTACCCCCTTTGCAGACTAGCCATGGCATTGTGGGACACAGCCTTGACTTACCAAATACATCTTCAAGCTCAATTCCTGCCAGGAAAACAAAATACTCTGGCAGACGTCCTAAGCAGAAATCTTATGGACCCACACGAGTTGGAACTGGATCCACAAGTCTTCAACATGATAACAGAGAAATGGGGGAGCCCGGACATAGATCTATTTGTCTCTCCCCAGAGCTATCAACTGGACAAATTCTGCACAAGGACTTATCACAGACAAGCATGGAAAGTGGATGCCCTATCCTTCAGTTGGAAAAACCTATCAGTCTACACCTTTCCTCCTCTGCCTCTTCTTCCCAATGTCCTACTAAAGGTTAGACAGGAAAAACGAAAAATTATCCTAATTGCCCCAGACTGGCCTTGCCAACACTGGTACCCAATTCTAAGGAATATGTCTCAACTCCCTCCTTGGTACTTGCCTCAAATACCTCATCTACTGTCTCAGCAGAACAATCAAATTCTGCACACTCGGCTCCAAACTCTGAACCTAGCAGCATGGCTGATCATGTAATTATTCAAACAACACCTCTCAGTAAATCTGTGATGGATGTCATTTTGGAAGCCAGAAGACCTAGTACTAGAAAATCTTATGCTGATAAATGGAAGAGATTCTGTGCTTGGAACCAAGCACAAGGGACTGACACAGCAAAGCCAAATATTCCTCAGATTTTACAAAACTTGACTGAGATGCTTTACAAGGGCCTATCTTTTTCATTAATAAAAATCCATGCCTCTGCCATCTCGGCACATTACAACACAGAGCCTCCCATCTTCTCTCATCCTCTGTTAAAACAGTATCTTAGAGGGGCCAAAATTTAAGGCCTCCCAGAAGATCACCAATTCCTGCATGGGACCTCAATTTTGTGCTGGAAAAGCTCACTCTGCCTCCATTTGAACCAGCAGCTACTGCAGATATAAAGTTTTTATCTTGGAAAACAGCTTTCCTTCTGGCAATCACTTCAGCAAGAAGGGTTTCAGAACTACAGGCCCTCATGGCTGTGGAGCCTTTTATTATATTCTACTCAGAGTGTCCTTCAGGACCAATCCTTCCTTTATGCCTAAGGTAGTATCCAGTGTAGCTCTTAACCAAACCATTCACCTGCCAACTTTTTACCCAAATCCGCAGAACAAGGGGGAGCGGATTCAACATTCCTTGGATGTACACAGACAACTAAGATTCTACTTAAACAGGACCAAATCTCTAAGAAAATCTGAGCAGCTACTGGTGGTATTTGCTGCAGGATCAGAGGGAAAGGCTATTTCAAAGCAGACAAGCTACTGCATTAGTTTCTGCTATTTGCATCTTGGTAAACTGGTGCCCAAGGGAATCAGGTCACATTCCACCAGGGCTGCATCTACCTCAGCAGCTTTACTCAGAGGGGTACCAACCAAAGACATCCTAGAAGCTGATACTTGGAGCTCTGTTCATACTTTTAACAAGCATTATCATTTGCCTCTCTTCTCTAAGTTTAGGGCAGGCTTTGCCACTGCAGTTCTGCAGGGCCTTATAGCCGCTCCTAATGCTATTTAGTTTCAGCCTCCCATCCATAGCTTTGGGATTCTACCCAAATGTAATGACTGCAACAGTGAAACACGAAGAACATAGTACAGTTGTGTACACTTACCATAAATGTAGATGTTCGAGTGTATCCACTGTTGCAGTCCGGGTTACCCATCCCCCTTTATTCTGGAGCTTCTCTTTCCTTCACTATATTCTATAGCCTTTGTGGTGTATTTGCTTTTAGATGAAGGTAAAGTTTATGTTGTTACAATTGCATGTATATATAGTTTTTATATATATATATATATATTTTTTTTTTTTTTTGCTCCCCATTTGGGGGGCACCTGACATCTGGGGCAAGAAAAACTAAAGAAAATGGCGTTGGCTGCCTGTTTTATACCCCTGAATACCTGACATCATGGAAGAAGAGACAGAAACCGACGCAGGACCCAAGACTTTGATATTCAGGCCGACTGAGGGCAACCTGCCAGCAGATTACCCAAATGTAATGACTGCAACAGTGAATACACTTGAACATCTACATTTATGGTAAGTGTACACAACTGTACTTTCTTTAAGGACATTTTTGTATACCTTGGAAAGAAGGGCAATGGAGATTAAGCTAATTCAGTTCAATCTGACAGCCAATAACTAAACCTGGATCTTAGTTTTAAGAGATTTTTTCCCACTGAGCAACTAACAGTGGACATAAGTAAAGTGTACAAATGTGTCCTGCCCATTATTCAACAACGCATTAAAATGATTTGGAGGGATACCTCAACTTTCAGAGGTATCCCATCTCCCCTTCCCAACCAGATGCACTTTTTTTCTCCTATCTTACAGGGTCTTCATGAGCAAGACACAATAGAATATTGTTTCTCCACAGTATATAAGAAAAGGGTTTTAAGACTTTTTATTGTTCCCAGAAAAGGAAAATAAAGTCCCTTTCTACATTTGTCCCAAAAGTGCCCTCTTTCAAAATGCTCTCTCTACAAATTCTCCAAAGCTTTTCTGGTGTCCTTGGATTTGATGGTGTCCTTGGATTTGAAGGATGCTTATCTACTCATTCCCATTAATCCTCCTTAGAGGATGCTTCTGAGGTTTTCTGTTTGTACTTTACCCTTTGGGTTATCCACACACCCCCAGGGTCTTCAAAAATGCCTAGCCCTTGTTGTTGCCTTTTGCAGAACTCAGAATTCAGGTATTCCCATGCTTGAATGACCTACTTGTACAGGCATCCTCTCAGGAAGATATGTTAAAGCATCTTCACTATATTATATCCCTTCCGCAGAGTCTAGGGTTTGCAATAAGTGTAAAAAATGCTTCACTGTCCCCTACCCAGGACCTGATCTTTCTAGGCTGTAGGTAAACATGCATCTCATGCTGGCGTCTCTCCCTCAACAGAAGATCCAGTCCCTGTCCATGGACTTTCTCTCCCTACTGCCTCTTCAAACCTGCCCTGCAAGGGAAATTCTCAGAGATATAGGGTTCATGGCTATATCTATCCCCAAGATTCCCTTTACAAAACTACATATGAGAAAGAGTGGTAACTAAAATCTCTTTGGTTCCAACATTGTCACTCTTTGGATACTCTGATCCCACTGCTTCCTTTTCTGAAGAGAGAATTACATTGGTGTGGAGCTGTGTGAAAGGAAAACTATACTTTAAAAATGATCAAAACACGGTAGGTTCAGGTTAAGGCACTTTAATCTTGCAGCAAGGAGACAAAAAAGTGCTAATACAGAGTTTGTCTAACTAGAATCAGGAAATGCAAGTATTTTTATACATTTTCTAATAAGACATTGCCTACCAAGCTGACGTAGTGAATCACAAGTTCTGTCATCATTACTTCACAGTGATTGTTTTTACAATATTCTGCTGGTACCATCAATTTTTGTGAGAAACTTCCTAAGAAAAATAACGTGGCCTTGGGTACCACCGGTTAAATATATGCAATGTTACCATTCAAGGTACTATGGCTAATTCAAGCACAAAGCAAGTATAGATTGCAGTTCATTTCTCTAACGGTCCTTTGTCTATGTTATCTCTAACTTTTGCAGCTGTGCAGGTTCTCATACTTCGAACAGAGCTGATTGTTTAAAGTCATTACATTTACAGAATATAGCATTGTTAATTCATTTCTTCCTGACCTAGCAGATAATCACCTGCTTCTCAAGTACATTTCCAAAAGGCATAAACATGAATATTGCTGTGCTAGCAATTACTAGGTCAGAGGGCATCTTGCAAGTTTCAGAAAGCACACTGCAGTTTCAAAAAGCATCTTTTCAGTCTCATATAAAACTCAACTGTATATAAAACAGTGCATATAAAATAGAATGAAAAATGTGTTAACTTATTTAGTTTCTAATTAACATTAAGCATGCACACATTAATACATATTTTTCTGACATTTCCCCCCTATTAATACTTTTTAATTCTATTTTCAAAAGAATAAACAGTTTGCTTCTTCTCCTAACCTCTTCCATTCAGGATTTGCAGTTAAGAAAGTCATTCAGTTTAAACTTATGAAAGTGTTTCACATTCTAACAATTCTTCAATTTCAGTACTTTGATACAAAGTCTCAGAAACTGATATATCTATAAATTCTTTGATTAACTTTTTCATGCAGGGAATACCACAACAAATACATGCTCCTAATAGGAGTAATCCCACACAAATGGCAATCAGGATGTTCATTAGGATGGAACCCCACCCCCCCAAACAAATTCTGGAAAAAGTCCGTCAGAGGGTTTGGGCCTGGTTTGGTCATGGCCGACACTTGCTGTATCACCTCAAGGTGGTCGTTTATCTCATGTTGATGATTAGGTATATACGCACAGCACTCTTCTTTGACTAAGGCGCATGTACCACCTCTCGCCGCTAGGGTGAAGTCAAGAGCCATTCGGTTCTGGAGCACTACAGTTCTCATAGCATTCAGTTCATCAGTTATCAATTCAAGAGCAGAAAAAGTTGCATTACTCATTACTTCAAGAAGTTTAGACAGTTTTCGCAACTCCCAAATCGATTTCACTGCGCCATATGCAGGTAATATGCCTGCCCACGATATGACAGCATCACTCAAGTCCATGTGCGTCAGTTTGGTACCCACAGTATGATGGTCTTTCCAGCCCGCCTCGATCTGTCCCATTGGGTTTTCAGGCTTCCTGACTGCTTTCTTGGCCACATCTTGGGTATTTCAAATATTTCCTTGAGACAAAACTGCAGTGTGTCGTATGGCCGGGACTAGGTAGCCCAAAAAACAACTGCCGGATCAATTCTCAGGTAACCATTTATATGCTTTCTTACCACACACAAAATAACAATCCTCTACCTTAGTATTTACTTTGTTACAAAATAGCTGCCCTGCATGAAACATTTTCCTATCTATTACAGATAGTTGTTTAAAAAGTACAGGATTACATTGCACTTGTTCAATAGTCTTATGTTATGCATGGACTCAAGAAATGAGTCATAATTTGAATTACAAGCTGTACCCATTTTGTTTGCTTTGGTATAACATTTGTAATGTACAGTCACATTGCACTTGCTCCAACCCACTTGAATTGTGTCATTCTTATAAAAACATACAATTCCCTTTTGTGTCACAGGCAAATACAGTGCTACCTTATTATATGCTTTAATAGCTACGGTGTCATGAATCAAATTTTCCCAGATCTCATTGATCCCTAGGGGGACTGCAGTCATTAATAACCCCCCATATGCTGTTGGTATGGCTGTGCAAATCCAGCAGTTTGAAACATTAAAAGTCTCAGCATACACACGTGTAATTGCCTGATAAGTGTTAGTTTGGGTGCCAGTCTATGGTCGATTCATCACGTTTAATCAGTTCAACTTTTGTGGCGGGAAAAAGGAAAGGCCACAACAAAAAGATCAATGTTATCAGTATAGCTACCAGAATAATCATGCAAGTTTTCTGAGATTGTTCTGCATCTCTGTTTGTTCTATACCTGGTCATTTTGTTCTCGTTGCATAACAGTAACAAGGCTTTTGTCCAGTTCAAAGTTATTAACCAGTTTACAGTGTGTCAAATGAATCCAGGACGCTCGCCCCGCGATCTTGACTGCAGTGGGTGTCGACAGTAGTACCTGGTACGGCCCTTCCCACTTTGGAGAACTCCAGTTTTTTCTCTTCACCACCTTCACCCAGACCCATGCGCCTGGGGCTACTGCTGCTTCCGATGGTCTTGTTTGCTCTTTATCTGAAACAGAATTGAACTGCAAAAGTTTGTTATTCAAAAATCGCCTCCTATACCCTGCAAGTGAACTGTCAGCCTCCTGCTCTGCAGGCATGAGAGGTTTCCATTGAGGTGTATAATATGCCCTCCCAAACAGAACTTCAAAAGGAGTTAACCCTTTTGCATTTGGAACAGTTCTCATGCTCAACAGTGCCAGAGGTAAACAGTACACCCAGTTCTTTTGTGTCTCACTAATCAATTTTCTAAGCTTGTTTTTCAAAACCCCATTATGCCTCTCTACTAATCCTGCAGATTGGGGGTGGTATGCACAATGATTTTTCAGAGAAATCCCAAAATAACGGCTAAGTTGTTGTATAGTTTGATTTACAAAGTGTGTGCCATTGTCACTATAAATCTTTTCCGGTATGCCAAATCTAGGAATAATTTCTTTAACGAGGACTTTTGCAACAGTAGCTGCATCTGGATTTTTAGTTGGAAAAGCTTCCACCCATTTGGAAAACATATCTATAATGACAAGGCAGTACTTCTTATTTTCGCATTTGTTCAGTTCTATAAAATCCATACAAATAGTATGGAACGGATACGGTGGTATAGGGAAACTCCCTTGCTTAGGTTTCAATGCCCCTTGTGCATGATGCTTGTTACAAACATGGCATGCTGCACAAAATTTTTTTGTGTAGTTTGTAAATCCATACATCGTAAACACTCGATTCACTAACTGTACCATCCCCCTTGTTGAGACATGGCACTGCCCATGGCTCAACAAAGCTGCATATCTAAACAAGTTAGATGGTAATATTGGTTTGTTTTCTTTGGAGATGTACAGTCCCTTCTCAAGATTGCTCCTCATTTTATCCACTTCTGTTTTTCTACATTTGTAGTAAGTGTCTGCATTGTTTTTAACATTTCTAAGTCTAAAATCTCAGATGGTTGTAATTCCTCACTTAAAAGAAAAACTTCTGAAGCTGAAGCTGCTTGTTTTGCAGCTGTATCAGCCCTCGCATTACCTTTTGAAATTCTATCCTGTTGCTTGGTATGAGCTGCACATTTGCAAATAGCTACTTTCTGAGGTAACTGAATAGAGTCTAACAAGTCTAAAATAAATTGCGCATGGTTAATTGGTTTACCAGTAGATGTTATCATTCCTCTATTTTTCCACTGCTGCGCAAAAACATGTACAGTAGAAAAAGCATACTGACTGTCAGTAAAAATGTTTACTTTCCTACCTTTTGCTAAGGTACATGCCCTTGTCAAGGCAATCAATTCTGCTGCTTGTGCAGATAAGTTGTGTGGTAAAGACTTTGCTTCTAAAATCTCAGTATCAGAAACTACTGCATACCACACTAGATTCTGTCCTGTAGGACCCCTCCTGCACAAGCCATCCACATAGTATGTCACCTCGGCATCATCCAAGGGAACATCTGTAAGGTCTTTTCTAGGTAGTGTCTTTTGCTCAATCTCCTGCAGGCAGCAGTGTGGTTTGCCATCTGCAGGGGTTAAGAGCAAGGTTGACGGATTCAAAGTTGTGCATCGTTCAGTTGTCATATGAGGTTGGCTCAACAGTATAGTCATACAGGAAAGATGTCTAGCAGGAGAAAGATGTGCTACTTTTTCTTGCAGTAAAATAATCGTGACTGCATGAGGCACTCTCAATGTGAGAGGGTGGAACAATACTACTGAGGCTGAAGCCTGCACTGCCATTGCAGCTGCGACTACTGCTTGTACACAGTGGGGCAAGGATTGTGCCACTGGGTCTAGCTGTGATGAATAGTAAGCTATGGGGCGTTGCTTGTCCCCATGCTGTTGTGTTAACACTGATGTCATATAACCTTGCTTACAGTCTACAGTTTGGAAAAATAGCTTATGATAGTTTGGTAATCCTAAAACTAAGGAAGAAGCTATCGGTTGTTTCAGTTTGCAGAAAGCTGATTCTGCTTCTGGTGTCCACTGCAATAAATCTTGTGCTGCCATCGGCTTTTTGAATATCAAGTTGGTCAGCGGAGCAGATTCCAAGGCATAGTTTGGAATCCAACTCCGACAAAAGTTAGTAGTACCCAGGAAGGACATCATTTCCTTCTTGGTAGTTGGTTTAGGTGCTTGTAATATTGCTGTTTTTCTGTCTTCATCTAATATTCTGCCTTCTTTGGATATTACATATCCCAGGTATTTGACCTGTTTTTTCCAAAGTTGCAGTTTGTTTTTGTTTACCGTGTGTCCTTGAGTGGCTAAAAATTGTAATAATGCTATGGTATCTTCTCTGCATTCTTGCTGGGTGGGGGCTGCCAGCAGAATGTCATCTACATAAAGTAAAATCTGACTGCATTTTGGTGGGATAAATCCCGCCAGGTTACTTGCCATTTCTTGTGCGAATATTGTTGGACTTTCACAATATCCCTGTGGTAGTCTCGTATATGTATACCGTTTCCCTGAAATGTAAATGCAAACCATTGTTGGCTGTCTGGGTGTATCGGTATTGAGAAAAATGCATTGCTTATATCTACCACAGAAAAATACTTTTGTTGAGGTTTTAAATCATTCAATAAAGTGTGTGGATCTGGCACCGTAGGTGCCCTGGGTATAACTGCGTCATTTACAGCTTGTAAATCTTGGACCATACGCCATTCTCCGTTTGCTTTTCTAACAGGAAATAAGGGTGTATTACATGGTGAATCAGGAGATTCTATTAAGACTCCTTCCTTAAGTAAGGCTGCAATTATAGGTTTGATTCCTATTTCTGCATCCTTTCTTAAAGGATACTGTCTCTTTTGAGGTCTAAATGCTGATTTTGGCGTGATAGTAACTGGTCCTACTGTACGAATAAGTCCTACATCTAATTTCCCTGTTGACCAGAGAGTCTCTGGTATGTCTCGTAAGGCTTTTTCCTCTTCCTCTAGTAAGAGTGCTACTCAGCTATCCTCACTTGCCTGTGAGTGCACAACTGGGTGTGTCTGTGTTATCCAATTTAATTTCTGCTTTTGTACTCCTTGTTCAGAGAGTTCTAACTCTGTCTGTTTTTCCCACCTTGTGACTTTTTCTCCTAGGTCTGTCCACTTCAAATTTCTATCTTTAGTTAAACTTACATGTGGTAATCGATTAGATTTGTAAAGTGCTAGGAATTCCTGGGGCAATGAACAGCTTACTACACTGTTTCCTTCTGCGTCCCAGTACAAATTTTGTAATACTAACCTATTAGCATGGTTTCTAAACAGTTCTTGCTCATATTCTTTATCAGGTCCTGGTCTGTTACAGTAGTATAGAGTGCAATGCAACAAATGCTGTTTATCAGTGTCAAGAGAGGGGGATTTACTGATGGCTACGTTCATCAGTTCTTCGGTTACTGTCCCTGGACCTGTCGTAAGTCCTGGCTGTACCAATAAAATGCTTCATCCTCCGGTCGCATTACAAAAGTATCCATTTGTCGCTGTGCTTCCATACCCTGCATAGTTGGAACTACGGCTATGCCAAATATCTGCATTAGGTCTCTTCCCAAGAGATTCATTGGGCATTTTGCAGAAACAACAATTTTGCTTTTCTGGGTCATCCCTGAAACTGGGTCAGTTATTGCTATGCTGTGGGAGAGTGGCTCCCGATACAGCTGTCCATTAGATGCTTTCACTAATATGTAGTCCAGTGATTCTGAATTTTCTGGTAGTTTGGAAGGATGTATCAGGGTCCGTGAAGCCCCTGAGTCACACAGGAATTTGACTTCCCTCCCCTCTACCAGAAGTGTAACTTCCGGTTTTGTGTCTGCCAAGTAGAGCTCTAAGCTCAATAATGCTAAGTCCAAAATTTCATTTTCTTCATTATCTATGAATTCATGTACATCCTCTATTTCTTCTGTCACATCCTCTACCCTTTCTATCACATTTGCATTTGTCTTTTCTTGTTTATTCCTATCCAGTAATTCTTGACTGTCATATAGTCATTCCTCACCCTCCTTGTCTTCTGTGGTTACCATTTTATTTTGTCTGCAATCCCTTGCTAAATGTCCCTTTTTCCCGCATTTGAAACATTCACCCCTTTTCTTTCTTTCTTCAAAGTCTTCTGATCGCTTATCAGATTGTTTGTTTCCCTGGGTATTTTTCTTACCCTTCTTCCCAGTTTGTACTACAAAGACTTCTGATCCGTCTTCTACTGCAAATACTTGAGTTTTCTTTTTCTTTTTGCTATTAAAATGCCTTTCGGCATGTCTTGCATATTCAAGTAATGACTGTAATCTACTTGTACGATGATCTACCATGTGCTTTGTAATAAAGCTGCTAATGGGAACAATACTGCCTTTTAAAAATGCATTCTTTAGCTGTTGCTCATATGGGGAATCGTGTTTGATCTTCAGGTACCTGCATTCCACAATGGTTATTAAAACATTCTAATAATCTGGCATAATATCTATCAACAGTTTCACCTTCTTGTTGTATGCATTGATTAATGCAAGTCCAATCAGCCCTAGGCTTCCATTTCTCAGGGATTCAGTCTGTCAGACCTTTCACTCTGTTGTCCAGTTCTGCGTTACTATGTGGGAGTGGTCTAAGCTCTGCGTCATGGGGATTCCAGTTGCCACTGATCATGTGCCAATCTGGACCTACGATTTGTCTAACTACTTTCTCTACTTCTTCTCCATTTAAATGGTAACTTAACCTCATGCCTTGTCAGTCTTCTAAGAATATTCTAAAATTAACTTTTGGATGGGGAATTCCCTCTGTGGCTTTCTGGATGTCTTCCGGTGTCCACGGTCTATATACTAGAAGAGTTGGATCCTGTCCTGCCTGCGGATTTGGTACTTCTATGAGTGGACATATCTCTTCTTCACTCATAGCTTGTGAATTTTTATTTATTTCATATAATTCAATATCCCCTCTCAAGTTGCATGTTCGAGACCTGGTCTCGATAGGATCTCTGACAAAAGGTTTTGGTTTTGCAGGAATAGCTGGGTATAGCGGAGGTGGATCAGCTTGTCCACTCGCTTCATATTCTGGTAAGGGAAGCGGAGGGGGCAGAGGAGGGGCTGTTGCTATTACCAAGTTATTATCTTCTTTATCTAAGAACATTGCTTTTGAATTTTTAATCTTTTGTTCCCTGCGGTTTGCTTCCTCAAGCCACCTTTGTGCCTGAGGGACTCCTAACTGCCGTTGCTTTTTTAGCTGACCTTTCGCGTCCATTTTAAGTTGTCTAACAAGTTTAATAAGTGAAGGTTTATCTAAATTCCCATCAAATTTGTATTTATCAACCCATTTTGTATAATGCTTAACATTATCGGCACGCTGTAATTGCATATATTTCGCGTCTTCGGTTAGGGGCGGGTCTCGGGAACTTTTCATGCACTGATTTCCCATGTTGCCTTAGCTAAGTTAGAAATTGTTACGTAACCCTTCTTATCACATGGTACCACAATTTTACACCTTTTCACAGTTTATCTAGAATAACTGCTTACCTATTCTGTTTCCCTGATCTATGACAAGACAGCAATCTTTTTGTCCCTGATCTGCACATGCAAATCTCCTGACAAAACAATACTGTAATGTCCCTGATCCAAAACAGAAAAAAGGTAAATTCCTCCTTACCTGACCCTCCGTGTGTTGATCAACCGGAACGTTGACTCCAATCCCAGATCAGAAACAGTGGCTGGCTTCTTTCGAACGACAATTCAGTCGGAGGTCTTCAAGACAGAAGAGCTGATGTGGCCACTTCTCAGTACGGGTACATGCCACCGGGCCCAATTCTGACCTGAGCCTAGAGGGAGAGGTACTTTCCGGTCCGAAGGACCAAAACTGTGAAAGGAAAAATATACTTTAAAAATTATCAAAACACGGTAGGTTCAGGTTAAGGCACTTTAATCTTGCAGCAAGGAGACAAAAACATGCTAATACAGAGTTTATCTAACTAGAATCAGAAAATGCAAGTATTTTTATACATTTTCTAATAAGATGTTGCCTACCAAGCTGATGTAGTGAATCACAAGTTCTGTCATCATTACTTCACAGTGATTGTTTTTACAATATTCTGCTGGTGCCATCAATTTTTGTGAGAAACTTCCTAAGAAAAACAACGTGGCCTTGGCTACCACCGGTTAGATATATGCAATGTTACCATTCAAGGTACTATGGCTAATTCAAGCACAAAGCAAGTATAGATTGCAGTTCATTTCTCTAACAGTCCTTTGTCTATGTTATCTCTAACTTTTGCAGCTGTGCAGGTTCTCATACTTCGAACAGAGCTGATTGTTTAAAGTCATTACAATTACAGAATATAGCATTGTTAATTCATTTCTTCCTGACCTAGCAGATAATCACCTGCTTCTCAAGTACATTTCCAAAAGGCATAAACATGAATATTGCTGTGCTAGCAATTACTAGGTCAGAGGGCATCTTGCAAGTTTCAGAAAGAATCTTTTCAGTCTCATAAAACAGTGCATATAAAATAGAATGAAAAACGTGTTAACTTATTTAGTTTCTAATTAGCATTAAGCATACACACATTAATACATATTTTTCTGACAAGCTGTCAGTTATGGCTGAACCCAGAATGCCTCCCAGTCAAACCAGCCGATGTTCTTCATGTTTCACTGTTGCAGTCATTACTTTTGGGTTATCTGCCTGCAGATAGCCCTCCGCCAGCCTGAATATCAAAGTCTTGGATCCCTGCGTCGGATGCTGTCGAGTCATCAGGGCTATAAAGCATGTAGCCGATGCGATTACATCAGTCTTTCTTGCCGCGCGGTGCCCGAAGCAGAAGCAGTTCGCAAGTCCCAGTCGGCCGACTCCTGAAATTTTCATTTTCAAGTTTCAGAACCGAAGTCTTCAAAAAAGCTAAGTACCCCATTGGGGATCCTTTTTCTTGCTCTAAACCGATGTCAGTAAAAATTGTATTACCTGTGGAAAGCAAATACCTCATAAAGATTTTAATTCGTACTGCATTCCTTGCCTAGGCCCAGACCACGACGTCCCTTGCTGTCGGTTTTGTGCCTTATTCAATCCTCGCACTATTCGTCGTCTGTTCATTTTTGCATCAGACTATTTCAGCACTCTGTTTAATTATCCAGAAATGGCTTCGGTAAGCCATCCGACTACCGACATTCCGAAAAAGCGTAAAGATAACGACAGAGACAGACCGCATAGGTCCAAGGCTGCGGACGATTCTTCCGTTAAGCTAGTCGCCAGTTCACCGGTACTCAGGCGCGTTCGCAGCCCCTGATACCCGCTACTTCAGATTCGCAGGCCTCTACTGCGGCTCATTCGGAGTCTAGTATGCCGCGAGATGCTTCTTCTACCATGGAACCTGCAGCTGTCTCTACCTTGGATGGGTCTGGAGCCGCTGTGCAGGCACCGGCTTCTGAGGGTGTATTCAGACCTACTGACTTGCATTTCAAACCGACACCATCTTCTTCTTCAAGGCCTAAAACTCAACCCACACCTATAAAACCAACGTCCAAACCACATGGTCAGGCCCATATGCCTAAAAAACAAATGATAAGAATGGCTGAAGACCTTATTACTTTAATTAGGGGAAGCCAGCCTTCTCCCACTAAAAGACCTAGAACTGATTTTCCTTCTGATTCTTCTGATCAGGATTATGAAATTTCTGTTTCTTATGCTTACCAGGGTTTGTCCTTATCTACCTATGAGGATTCTGATGCAGAGGACTCCATTCCTTCTGCTTCCACTCCAGAAGATTTTTCTTTTGGTGAAACCTTGTACACTCTTAGGGAGCATTTCCACTGGGAAAGCCAGGATTACTCTGACTCCAAAAAGAGGCTTAGGGAATTCTTACTCCTCCCTCAACACAGGCTTTTAGCTATCCCTCCTGTCCTGGGCATTGTAGATGATAACTTTTTGGACTCTAGCATGGCCCCAGATACGACTTCCGGTTCCCAGGAAACCTGACAGGTATTACAGAGTACCTGACTCTCACAAGTTCCTCTTCAAGAATCTTACTGCGGGCCCAGAGACCATTTCCCAGGGACCTAAAGGCATTAAGGCTACTACTGCCAAAAACTCTACCTCCTCTGATAGAGATTCCAGGGCCTTGGACAGATTGGGTAAGAAGGTATACACTTCTGCTATGTTGGCTATTAGGGCCTTAAACTGTCAGTTTCATATGTTAAACTATTAGCAACATATTATGGGACTACTTAAACAGAAAATGATGTTGATTCCTGACTGTGCTGAAAATAAAGAATTACAGGATTTAATGCATTCTGCTGAACAAGTTGGTAAACATACTTTGCAATGTGGTTTTGACTCTTTAGAAGCATCTTGCAGGGCTGCTGTCACTGGGTCTGTTCTTGAAAGGCATGCTTGGCTTAAGGAGCAAAATTTGCCAGATCATGTTAAAGCTAAATTACTGGATGCTCCCTTAAACCAAGACTGCCTTTTTGGCAACAAAGCAGAAGTCGTCCTCAAAACGATGGAGGAAAAAGCTAAATCTATGCAAACTGTTAAAACTTTTCTACAAGTACAGCCTCCCAGATTTAGTAGGCATTGACCTTCTAAGAATTGGTCCTTTCCTGTCTCTTCCAGGCCTTCTCAGTCCAAACCCAGGAACAGCAGACCACCTAGGCTACAGTTTCAAGGTACTCACAGTCCTAAGCAGTGGGGGGCTCCCACTTCCAAAGCTGGAAGTAGTAAGACACCCCCCATGGAAAACTGTCACATTGACTTAACCTTAAACCTTCCAAGCCCTGCTCAACTGCCTGCTCCCTTAGGGGGAAAGATCGCCTTGCATGCAAAAAAACTGGGAACTCATTACCCAGGACAAATGGGTTTTAAATATAGTTTCCCAAGGATACAAATTCCACTTCCACACCTTACCAACCCCAAATTCCACTTCCACACCTTACCAACCCCAAACGGTTGGCCAGACCTACCCCCAAATCAGTGGGCAGAAGCTGAAAAGCAGGTTCTCTCTTTTCTAAGTATCAGGGCTATTCAACCTGTCCCAGCAGAAGAAAGGGGACAAGGTTTTTACTCAAGACTTTTCCTGGTACCCAGAAAAGACAGCTCCTGGCATCCTATCCTGGATCTTTCTGTTCTAAACACCTTTTTGGTAATGCCAAAATTCAAAATGCTAACACTTCATCAGCTGCTTCCTATGCTAGGCAAAGATGCCTGGTTGGCAACCTTAGACTTAAAGGAAGCTTACCTGCACATTCCAGTAAGGGAATCTTGCAGGAAATACCTACGCTTCAGAGCAGGCTGCATGCACTATCAGTTCTCTGCACTTTCATATGGCTTATCTACTGCACCTAGGGTATTCACAAAGTGCCTAGCTCCAGTCAATGCATTTTGCAGGCAAAAACAATATTCAAATATATCCATACCTGGACGATTGTCTAATTCAGGCAGAAAGCCAGGACATGCTTCTAACTCATCTGGCATTTGTAAAGAAACTTCTAACTTCACTGGGGTACACCATAAATGAAAAGAAAGCTCATCTATTACCCTGCCAACAAATTGTATTCCTGGGAGCAAGCTTGAACACAACTTCTTAGATGGCTTACCTCAAGCCAGAGAAACACGTTTATTTGACAGATTACTTCAAACTACTGGCCACGAAGACCCAACTATCTGCAAGGAAAATCCTGCAAGCCCTGGAGTTCATGGCCTCTTGCATTCTACTAATTCCATATGCAAGACTGTGTATGAGGAAGCTACGATGGTATCTAAAATGCCTATGGTGTCAACATTCTCAGGACGTGGAATCAATGATTCCTATCATTCCTTGTATAAGGACAGAGTTCCTTTGATGGGCAGAGGCCTGCTACCACAACAAGGGACTGACATTCAGTCTACCCTCTGCCACCTAAACCCTAAAAAACAGACGCATCAGACTATGCATGGGGGGCTCACTTGGCAGGGCAGTGCATTCAGGGCAAATGGAACCCGAGTCAGATGCACCTGCATATCAATCAAAAAGAAATGTTAGCTGTACAGAATTCCCTGACAGCCTTCAAGGACTACATTCTTCCAGAACAATTATTGATAAAGATAGACAACACCACTGTTATGTGGTACATAAACAAGCAGGGGGGAACCCACTCGTACCCTCTCTGCAGACTAGCCATGGCTCTGTGGAACACAGCCTTGAGCTACCAAGTGCACCTACAAGCTCAATTCCTGCCAGGCAAGCTAAATTCACTGGCAGACCTAAGCAGAAATCTCTTGGACCCACACGAGTGGAAACTGGAACCAAAGATATTCAGCCTTTTGAGAAACAAATGGGAGAACCCGGAGATAGACCTGTTTGCCTCCCCTCAGAACTACCAATTTGACAAATTCTGCACAAGTAATTCCCACAGTCAAGCTTGGAAAGTGGATGACCTGTCCTTCACCTGAGAAAGCCTCTCAGTTTTGCCTTTCACCCTGTGCCTCTCCTCTCGAAAGTTCTGCTAAAGATCAAACAGGACAAACCAAGGACATTACTGAGTGCACCAGACTGGCCAGCACTAGTACCCCCTCTTGCGCAGTATGTCACTGCTGGAACCATGGCACCTGCCTCAGACCCCTTCCCTGCTGTCCCAGCAGGAGGGCCAGATTCTGCACCTCCAGCTTCAAACCCTGAACTTTGTAGCCTGGCTAATTCCCTGAGCTCTCCAATAGTATCCCTCAGTAAGCAGGTGTTAGATATCATTCTGGAGGCACGGAGGCCTAGTACTAGAAAATCCTATGCTGAAAAATGGAAAAGATACTGTTCCTAGAGCCAGACTCGGAGATTGGGCACAACAGTGCCCAGCTTACCGCATATTCGTCAATACTTAGCAGAGATACTCCACAAGGGCCTTTCCTTCTCATCAATTAAAATTCATGCCTCAGCCATTTCAGCACATTATAATACTGAGACACCCCTCTTGTCTCACCCCTGCTGAAACAATTCCTCAGAGGGGCCAAAAATTTAAGACCACCCAGAAGAGCCCCTACTCCAGCCTGGGACCTTACCTTTGTATTGGAAAAGCTCACTGTACCTCCTTTTGAGCCAGCAGCAACTACAGAGTTAAAATTCCTTTCTTGGAAAACAGCCTTCCTTCTAGCCATCATTTCAGCAAAAAGAGTGTCTGAATTACAGGCCCCCATGACAGTGGAGCCCTTCATCATCTTCCATGCAGACAGGGTATCCCTCAGGACCAATCCTTCTTTTATGCACAAGGTGGTATCCAGTGTGGCCCTTAATCAGTCCATTCATTTGCCAACCTTTTTTCCTAATCAACTGAACAAAGGAGAACGAATGCTGCACTCTTTGGACGTGCACAGACAACTTAGATTTTATTTGGACAGGACTAAGCCTCTCAGAAAAACTGAACAGCTGCTAGTTGCCTTTGCTGCAGGGGCAGAGGGGAAAACCATTTCAAAGCAAACCATTTCTAAGTGGTCGGGCCATTGCATTCATTTCTGTTACAAGCACCATGGAAAACCTACCCCACAGGGAATAAGATTACATTCCACCAAGGCTGCATCTACCTCTACAGCCTTTCTCAGAGGTGTCCCTACCAGGGACTTTCTAGAAGCTGCTATCTGGAGCTCTGTACATACCTTCACCAAGCATTACCACTTGCATATTTTCTCTAAATCAAAGCTGGTTTCGCCACTGCAGTCTTGCAGGGCTTAATAACTGGTTCTAATACACTCTGACTTCCTCCTCCCTTCCATAGCTTTAAGAATCTACCCAAATGTAATGACTGCAACAGTGAAACATGAAGAACATAGTGCAGTTGTGTACACTTACCATAAATGTAGATGTTCGAGTGTATTCACTGTTGCAGTCCTGGTTACCCTCCCTGCAGCCCCCTGACTTCTCTTGGCTATACCTTTCTTCTTGTTTAGTGTATTTCACCCTTCTGGTGTATTTATTTTTTGTTGGAGGTGTAACCTTATATATAATTGCTTCCCATTATGGGGGCAGCTGACATCTGGGGCAAGAAAAACTGATGTAATGGCGTTGGCTGCATGCGTTATACCCCTGATGACCTGACATCATGGAAGAAGAGACAGCATCCAATGCAGGGATCCAAGACTTTGATATTCAGGCTGGCTGAGTGCTACCTGCAGGCAGATAACCCAAATGTAATGACTGCAACAGTGAATACACTCGAACATCTACATTTATGGTAAGTGTACACAACTGTACTTTCTCTTTCAGGAACTGCACAAAGATGCTTCAGACCTAGCTTGGGTGGCATGAATGGGTTCCTAAGAGTCTAGGGTCAGTGAACTGCAAAACAAAGGACGAAACACATGAAGGAAAAAGGGGCACTCGTTCAGGCCTTGCAGATGTTTTCCCCCCATTCATGGAATTCAGATCCCCTCAGGATCTTCACAGACAACATAACAGTCATGTAGTATATAAACATGCAGGGTGGTACAAGTCTTATTAGCTATACAGATTGGCTGTTTTAGCATAGAAATGGGCAACAGAAGCAAACCTATCTGTATAAACGATTTACATTCCCTCCCAGTACAATGTCCTCGCATATTTTCTAAGCAGATTCCTGGAAGATCTAAAATAGATGATGAGCAAGGAGCTCTTCCTAAACATAGGTCCCGTCTGAGGAATACCTCCATTTGTGAATTATGTGCCTCCATTCACAAATAGCTCAAGCTGTGTTGCTTCATGACTCCTTGCCCCAAGCCTGGAGGACAGATACCTTGTCTTTTCCTTGGGAGAGGAGTTTTCTTTATGTCTACCCCTTCCTCTAATCCTGAAGTGTCTGTTAAAAATCCAAAGGGACAGGCCAAAAGACTTGTGTGTGACTCCCTTCTGGCACAGGTAGCATTGGCTTCCTCCACTGTCATTTGGCCAGGCTTCATCATTACAAGTTACCCCTTAGAGTGGCCTTGCTAACACAAAACAAGGTTCTTTGCTTCATCCCAGCCTCCTGTTTGTCAACCTGACAGTATTCTGAGTACGTGCTACAGGTTATCCAGGAGGTAAGAAAACCTACCACTAGAAAATCTTATATATCCAAATGGGAAAAAAAAAATCTTCCGGTGTCGTACTAGCAAACAGAATCCTGCTGAAGTCGAGATTCCTATTATTTCTTATTTGTGTGAGCTCTTAAGAGCCTTTCTAGCCTACTTCTCTTTTAAGGCGCATTTATATGATATTTTTGCATGGACACTTCTGGATCCCACCACTGCTTTCTAGAGTTCAGGTAAAGCAGTTTCTCAAGGGCTTTCTTTTATTTGAACCCCATCAAGATGTCTATTCCCGCTTTGAGGCAACTTAACTTTGTCTTGGAAAAAATTAATCAGCCACCTTTTCAGCCAGAGACTTCAACTTCATTAAGATTCTGCACATGGAAAACCATTCTATTAGTGACCCTTACTTCTGCTAGGAGGGTTTCTGAGCTTCATGCCCTTTTGGCTTCTCCCTTACTTCCTTGTTTTTCATAAGATCAAAGTTTCTGTGAGAGTTGGTCTTTCCTTTATGTTTAAAGTGGTCAATGAGTTATCCCTCAACTAGGCCAGCAATCTTCCTACCTTCTTTCCAAACCCTCAGAACAAAGATGAAAGACTCCTTCATTCCCTGAATGTGCACAGGCAGCTCAAATTTTATTTCATTAAATCTAAAGATATTTGCAAAACTGACCATTTGTTTGTTTCTTTCCAGGAGACCAATTTGGGCAACCCTACACCCAAGCAAACCATTGCTAACTACATTTCCAAGTCCATTTCCTTTTATGTCCACCATGGTAAAGCCTTATCTTCTCCAGTTAAATCTCCTTCACTATAGCAGTTGCTTCCTGTGGAGCCTTTTACAAAGGAATTGATTCCAGTGCTGTTCTGCTAGCAGCCACTTGGTCGGCTGTGCACACTTTCACAGGACATGATAGGGTCAGTGCTGTCTTGGGATCCAGAGCCTTTGCTAAATCTGTTCTGACTGGATTAATTGATAGTTTCCCCAGTGTCTGATTTATCCATCCACAACCCCTTTTCCCATTTCTGCATGTGGGGTCAGGGTGTCACGTCAACACTGACAATCATCTAGAGCCAAGGTTTACATCTCTGGGTTGGCTAGCCCTGTCGCAGTAGTTCCACACCACACACACTGCTATAGTAAGTTTAGAGTGCCCAGTCCACCTACTGCATTTCTATGGAATGTGGGAGGGAACCAGAGCACCAGGAGAAAACCCAAACAAACACAGAGAGGACATGTAAACTCCACAGAGAAGACATCTCAGCCAAGAATCAAACTGGGGAACCTCTTGCTGTGAGGTGACAGTAGTATCCAATGTGCCACTGTGCTACCTCTGACAACCCTTGCTAAATGTTAAGCATTGGGAATCATCCAGTAGTATTGGAGTACTGCAACAGTGATCTAAGGAAGGACATTGTACAGTTGTGTAAAAAAATTAGCATAAGAGTAGATGTTCTACTGATCACTGTTGCATTATTACTTCCCACCTTTCCTTCCCCCTTTTTCCCCCCTGACACTATATTATTATCTATTTACTTATGGACTGAGGGGTAGACCTTCTCTGCCTTCCCCTCCTCTTAGTTGACCATTACCTTTTCTATTTTATTTTTCCTCAGGTGTCTTTGGGCTTTGAAATAATCTGAAGATCTCTCTGTCATATGTCCGCTTATGTACCCCGTCTCCCACCTGCTTAGGTCAAAAATCAAACATTTAACCATATGGAAGGTTTTGACTTTGGTACCCTGGCCAGATATTCAGATTATTTGGTGAGATAGCCAAATAGTATTGGAATACTGCAACAGTGATCAGTGGGATATCTACTAATCTGAAGTTGTTGACTTCATTCAGTCTTCAACCTGTGGGTTAGGATCGGAGAATCGGATCTGACTTGGCTGTATACTAAGCTCTAGGATCTGAACTCAGAGCTCCTCTCCTACCCATAATGCACTGCTCTCCCCTCATTCCCTCAGATCTTGTCTGCCATGCTTCTGCTAGCATGGGATTATGTCTCTGAGCTCCTTGAGTTTTCTTGTATTTTTTCCAATAAAATCTTTATTAAATTATCATGTATTATATAGGCAATCTTACATTTACATAAATGAAAAGCAAACAGTGACACCATTTTAGTTGCAAACATTATACATCATGCACACCAATCAACTATAGTTGCAAACATTATACATCACATATGGCTCATTCAAATCCTACCTCTTAAACCTCATTCCCTATCAGCATATATTGTTCCCACAATTCCCATTTCTTCCTATGTAGTTTGTACCTTCCCTTTTCTAAACATCACCGTTCCAGTTGTTTTTTTTTTTTTGTTACTATATCCACTACTTTTAATAAAGTCGGTTTAGACCTTGATTTCCATTTTCTAGTAATTGTTTTTTTGTCAGCCACCATAATTAGACTCAGCAAAGCTTTACTATGTCTAGGCAATTTCAATTCTGTATCATAGCTCAAAAAAATCCTCTCCCCAGTCAATTCAGTCTGCTCACCCAGCATCTCCAACAGAGCAGTCCACAGGGAATCCCTAAAGTCTGCCAGCTTACTACATTCCCAAATTACATGTTCCCAGGCACCTTTCCTGCCCGTCACACCTCCAACATTTGCTATTCACCTAAGGAAAAATTCTTTGGAGTCTACTTGGGGTATAAAAATACCTATATAAACACTTCCAAAGATCCTAAATCTTCTAGAGTTTGTTGCATATTTGGGAGCTACACATATATCCCCCATTGTCTCTGTGAATTGCTTATCCAATCTCCCTTCCCAGTCCTTTCTAGGTTCTTCTGATTGATTCGTATAGTTCTCATGCAGTATTTTATATGTTGTACTAATGATTCCTTTTTTAATGGCGGCTTCTCTTCTAGATTCTATTTAAACCTTTACCAGTGCTTGTCTTTCATTTAAGAGCTCCCAATTTCTGTTTGCCTGTACTCTGATATCAGTCCTTGATAGAGAAGGCAAACTACAACCTGCAGTCCAAATAAATTCTTGGCCTCTTCCCATTCTATTACCTTTCCCTTTCTAGTTATTTGCTCCCAATACCTTGATTCCTTTGCCAGTTTTCTCCAATAAATTCCAGCCCCCTCTTGCTTAATATCTGTATCCCTAACCACAGTCAACCTTATTGGTAGAATGTTTTGTCTCCATTCTCATGCTGGTTTAGTTCTTAGAATACTCTCTGCTATTTTATGAATATAATACTCTGTACGATTTTTGTTGTTCTCCTTAAGTGTCTGCATCCAAAATCCCAATCTCTCCTTATTTCTTGAGCGTCCCCCCTGTATCATCATAATTTCTTCCCACTTTGAATTATAGTTTTCTGCTTGTGCTGTGTACAAGAGCCTTAACTGTGTTGCTCTAAAATGACCCCTCAAATTGGGTAATCCTAGTCCCCCTTGTTCTATTGGAAGAATCAGCTTATCCCACTTGACCCTTGCTGTCTTCCCTTTCCAGATAAAATCCTTCAACTCTTTTAATTGCTATCCACAGCATCTCCTCTGGTTGATAAAAATATGCTTGGTCTGTGTATATGACTAAAAGGATTAAAACATTGTAATTGCTTGTATCCATATCCATATAACAAAGCTTCCAGTTTCTTAATTTTTGTATTATCTTCTTTTTAGTCTTCTCCCACATATCCTTAGCTGCCACAACAGAGTCATTTCTAAATTTCTAATCCATACTCCTTAATACTTCATGTTATCATGTCCCCATAAATATGCATATTGTTGGACCAATTCGTGTGTGGGTGCATAATTTATCATTATTGCCTTTGTTTTAGCTTCATTAATTTTGTATCCTGAGAAGATTTGAAGCTGCCTTAAAATATTCCACAGCACTGTAATGTCCCTTTCTGGTTTTGTCATGTCACCCCTGGGATTCCGGATATTGGCTAAGGCTCTTGCCACCCCCATAGTGCCTTTTTTAGGCAAGGCTCAAATTCTAAACCTACCACCCTAGAAAACAAAAATGGGAAGAAACTGAGGGTAATGCTGCTCAATGCCAGAAGTCTAAATCTCAAAATGCACGCACTCGAGGCCCTTCTCAGTATGGAGAACATCGATGTCTGTGCTGTAACTGAAACCTGGTTCAAGGCTCCTGAGAGCACCCCGGCACTATTAGGTTTTACCTTATATCATGCGTTCCGGCCCCAAAACCCGGACCACACCACAAAAGGAGGGGGTGTATCCATATTCATAAAGGATACCCACACCTCCAGGTTGGTGGCAACGCACGAAGCTTCTGAAACCATCCAGGTGCAACTAACCATAGGCAAAACTGCTCTACAAATTGTAGCATGCTACAGGCCACCCTCTCAAACTCAGGAACCCCACACATCCTTCCTGAAGACACTGGAGGGTATAAATGTATCTCCAAACACCATCATATTGGGTGACTTCAACTACCCGAATATAGACTGGGAACATTACTCAAGCCCTAACTTTCTAGCCCAACGGTTCCTGGAGTTCATAAATTCAAATGCCATGGAACAGCTAGTCACTGTTCCCACGAGAGGAGAAAATATACTAGATCTCATTATCACAAACATGGGGACAAAATGCTCCACACCGAAGTATATCCCTCATTGGTGAGATCTGATCATAAACTAATCTCACTGGAAATCCACATCCCCCCACCCCAAACAAAAAGACCACAGTGAAGAACTTCTCTAAAGCAAACTTCACACTACTCAAGACTGGTGTGGTATCCTTCAAGGCCCCTGAGCCAGTGGAAACCACAACCCAAGCTGCGGAAGCCCTTACAAATGCCTTCTATGAACACCTCCAGGACTGCATGGATCAGGCAATCCCAAATAAAACCAAGACTCTTTCCACAAAGGGCAAACGTCCAGTCTGGTGGACCCCAGCCATTAACAAACTTTACAATAAGAGGAGAAAGCTATTACATGATAGAACAAAATCCATAAAAGGAAAGTCATCCCTGATCATTATTAGTAAAAAAATACGAGCACTCATAAAATCAACTAAGGCCAATTTTGAGAGAAAAATTGCCATGGATTCAAAGGACAATCATAAGGCCTTTTTCAGCTATGTTAGGAACCTGGGTGGAAACTCCCAGATATGCTCAGAATTAGTCCAGAATGATACAAAAATCACTGAACCCACAGACATTGCCAACATACTGGCAGACAGGTTCAGTGCAAACTTCACCCCCCCCCCCTAAAGGAGAGATAACTATCCCAGCAGAGTGTAGCCTCCCAGACATCTCAAATGCGCAGGTGAAAGCTGCTCTCTCTAAAGCTAAAAACACAGCATCAATGGGACCAGATGGTGTCCCCGGCTGTGTGCTACATGAGCTAAATGAGGAATTAAACCTGCACATAAGGCAGCTGTTTAATCTCAGCCTTACCACAGGATACGTGCCCAAGGAATGGCGATGGCAACTGTGGTCCCACTCCACAAAGGCGGTGCCTCTACGGACCCTGGTAATTACGCCCCATAAGCTTAACAAGTCTAGTCTGCAAAGCTATGGAGAGGATCATAATGGAGCTCATAAACAAAGATATAGGGACTTGCAGACATTGGACCCGACCCAGTTTGGCTTCGTCAAGGGCAGATCATGCCTTTTGAACTTGGTCGACTTCTTTGAAACAGTCACCAAGGCCATTGATGAGGGAAAGGCAGTCCATACAGCCTACCTTGACCTTGCAAAGGCTTTCGACACAATACCCCACTCAGGTATTGTAGAAAAACTTACCAGCTTAAATGTAAACCCATATGTCACAAGATGGGTTGCAAACTGGCTTAAGGACAGAACCCACAGGGTTAGAGTTGCTGGCGCTATGTCAGACTCCAAGCCGGTCACAAGTGGTGTCCCACAGGGCTCGGTCCTTGGCCCCCTATTGTTCGGCATCTACTTCTCAGAAGTACAGGCCAACATGGGAGGACTTTGGCTGACAAATTCTGCAGACAACTGCAAACTGGGCGCCATAGTGGAAAGTGCATCGGACACGGATATCCTTCAGAAGGGACTCACGGAAACAGATAGCTGATGCCAGAGCCATGGCCTGAAGTTAAACACCAAAAAATGTATAGTCATACCCTTCGGGAAAAACAAGGTAACCCCAAGCTACCATATAGGTGGCAATCCACTAAGCACAGAAGAGGTTATCAGGGACCTGGGGACCCAGGTTGACAGTGGCCTTTCTTTTGACACTCACATTGCTAAAGTGGTTAGAAAGACCTTCTACATTGCCCACCTGATCATGAAGGGATTCACATCCAGATCTGGTGAGGTCATTGTTCCCCTGTACTCTTCACTTATCAGACCAATGATCAAGTACAATGCCCCATTTGGGATGTATCTCACCCGACATCTGCAGCAATTGGAGAGACCCCAAAAGTTCCTCACCAAAAGGATAAAGGGACTCCAAAATCTGTCATATGCTGCCAGATTGAAGAAACTCCAGCTCTATTCAGTCGCATACCATCTGCTCAGAGGTGACATGTGCCTGACATACAAGGCCATGTCCAACCCGGAATTAATGGACATGCTCCACCTCAAAAAATCCAAATCCACCAAAACCACTAGAGCAAGCGACTTAAACCTTAGCACGGATATAAATAGGACGTGCTGGAGGGATAGATTTATCACTCAGAGACTCCCTATGCTGTGGAATAAAATCCCGGTCCATGTGAGGCAGAGCACCTCGCTGGCTCTGTTCAAGAGAAATCTTGACCTGTGGATGGAAGATCGTAGGTTTACCCCAGGAATCATCTCTGTGTCACTGCTGGACAGAGGCACAACAAACTAATGGGTACAGTATTTTTTCATACAAGGTGTGGCGTAAGCCACAAAACTTTGGGCTAGGCTTATAAATACCTTAGGGCAGATAGCCTAGTATAAACCTATGAACCTATAAAATAATATCATCTGCAAATAGAGCCAGCTTTTCTTGACTACCATACCAATTATATCCTTGAATTTGTGAGTCCCTTATTTTCTTTGTCAGTGGTTCTAATTATAATGCAAACAACAAATTAGAAAGCGGGCAACCCTACCTGGTTCCTCTACTCATGCATAAGTTATCAGAGAGGACTCCACCCACTTTATTTTTTGCCACCAATCCCTCATATATACTCTTAATCAACCTTATAATTGTATCAGAGAAAGCAAATGCTTCCATTGCTCTGCTCTTGAAGTCCCAGTCTACTCTGTTAAATGCTTTCTCTGCATCGAGACCCACCAATAACAGTGGTATTTCCTTACATTCTGCTTCCCTCTGGATCATCAGTGTTCTGTTAATATTGTCAGATGTTTCCCCCCTTCCACAAAACCACACTGATCCATATCTATCAATTCCTTTAGCCATTATAGACATAAACACTTTATAATCATGGTTTAGAATTGAAATGGGCGTGTATGAAGCTGGATCCGATGGATCTTTACCCTCTTTAGTACTGTTACCACTGCTTTCTTCCAGGATGCTGGTACTTCTCCTCCTCTTAAAATACTGTTAAACAAAACCTTCCTGATCTTTATTAGTTTTCTCCCTCCTACCTACGAAATTTCCTCAGGCATACCATCTAGTCCTGGGGACTTTCTTGTAGATTGGCTATACATAGCCATTTTTATCTCATCTCTTCCTGTCCTGTTAGTAATTGAGCCTCATCTACCTCTAATGTTCGCATATTTAATTCTTCCATAAACATTTCCAGTTGTACCTTTTCTTGATTTCCATATTTCTCTGCTTTATACAAACTTTCATAAAATTTCTGAAATATTTGTAACACTTCTACAGGATCTCTTATCTTCCTTGTTATAGGCTCCCTAAGCTTTCTGGTGCCTCAGTCGTTGTGCTAAAAGTTTTTGTGCTCCAAAATTATTACCAAAAAAATGGTTGCTTAACAGCAGTTGTTCTAAACTCGTGTGTATTGTCAAGGTAATCCCATATTTTCTGTTTAGCATTCTACAGTTGTTCCTTTTCTTGTTCTCAGAGATTCCCCCGCTTTGCAATATTTCAACATTTGTCAGTCCTCTAAATAATTCTTTTTACCTGTTAACCACAGCTCCATTTTCTTTATTTCTACCTTAGTTTTAAACTCCACTTTGATTTTATCCCACTCCCTAGCTATATTTTCAGAAGAAATTTCTATCTTTTGTAGTAGCTCCTGAATTAATTCCAAAACCCACTCCTTAAATTCATCGCTTTTCACCCTATAGGTGGGAAAGCAACATTGTCTCATTTTTATTTCATTACATTGCATTTTTATTTTAGTGATTATTGGCGCATGATCTGAAATAGTTATTTGGTGCATTTCAAGACCTTCAATTAAATGCACATGTACCTGTAAGATATAAATTCTGCCTAGCCTAGTTTTTGTATCAGGGAGAATATGTAAATTCACTCTGAACTCCTAGTACTGAATACCCATCTTCTATGCCAAACATTTTTTATACATTTCTTCAAAAATCTACCCTAATTTGTTATATTTTCCCTTCTAGGAACCCCAGACACATTTTCACTGTTGCAAACCAAATTCCAGTCTCCACCTATAAGTAATATTCATTGCTGAAAGCTGATTATTTCTCCCAGAATTTTCTTAAGCTCCATTATAACAGTTTTAGGTGGAATGTAAATGCATGCTAGTGTAATCCTCCTCCCTTGTCAGTAGCCGCTTAGTACTGTACATCTTCCATTATTATTATTTTTTCCTCTTCTATCACTATTGGAGCTCCTCTTGCGATTAATACAACTACTCCTCTGTTCCTTTTCCCCAGATATTCTGCTGAATAACCATCCTGAAAACCTTTCTTTATCAAATTTACATGTTCAGTTCTTTCCAGGTGTGTCTCCTGTAGCATAGCTATTTGCATTTTACATTTGCTTAATATAGTTCACTGCTCTTTCTTTTTTATGTTTATCTATAAGATCATTTGCATTGAAAGACATTACAGAAAGCATAATTTTCTTATATAGTTATTACCACCTTTTATGTATGACTGCTTTTTTGTTAAATGTCTAGTTCTAACATTTATTATATGTGTATTCAGTTTGGCACATTGGTCTTTTATACGGTTGTTTCTTGTCATATCCATTTGAGCTTATGCCACATCTTACATAACTTTTTGGTTTTTTTTGAAAGCCCTCAAACAGAACAAACAACCCCCCTAAAACCTATCAACTTAATAATAACTTACAAAGCTGTGTGCATCTTCAAATATTGAAGTTGCTGCTTCCTAATAAGAACAAAAGTTCTAAGTTGATAGCTACACAGAGAGGCTAGCATTAACCACAAAGAAAGGTTAGTCATGCTAAGACGCATGGTACAGTCTGTGCTATTAGTGCTAAATGATTTTGTCTATCTTTCTAGCTCTCCCAGTTGAGAAAACACTTGAATGCTTTCAGTAAACACTTTCTCCAAACCATTTCTCTTTATCAAATTGTCTCCTAGTAACATGCAAACTAGACACAAAACTGCTAAGGATACCTTGTTTACCAAGAAAAAAAAGATTATAGTAATCAGTATTCTTTTTCATTTACATGCTTTGTAATAAACTTGCTACTGGATAACTCCTAGGGTCTTAACCCAGTCATGTCCCTTTGCAAGCATGGGAAAAAGCACGCTGATTTTTTTTTGTCATACTCTCTTAACCAGACCCTTCCTCTCCCCCATTCCTATTCTTTTTTTTTTTTTTTTTTAAACATTCCAGTGCCTAAATTTCTTAAAACTGAACTAAGAAGGACAGAGAAGGGTGAGAAAAAGCACCTGTTTATGTTAGTATCCCCATTGCATTAAAAAATGAGAAAACTTAACTTCAAGTCTAATTAGTTTTGGTTTGTCTTTAAAGCTCTCCCAGCTGGGAAAACCTCTGATTGCTTTCAGAGAAGATTATGTCCTAGCCACTTTCTTTTTTTTCCCTCAGCCAATCCCCTTCCACCAGATTGTCTCCAGTTTTTCGTTATCAGATTGTCTCCATGGAGACATGAGAACCAGTCAGTTTCTGTTTAGCAGATTGTTTCCATGAAAACATGAAGACCAGCTGCAGAATTGCCACTAAATATAGATGCATTTGCTAGAAAAAAAGCCTCATAATATTCAGTATTCTTTTTCGTTTACTTGCTTTCTCTTAACACTAATCAATCTAAGGTCCTCAATCCAGTCATTTCCTCATGCAAGAATGAGAAAAAGCACATTTTATTTTATTTATTTATTTTACATTTGTTGACCGGGATGGTCTGATTGGAATATGTCCATTTTCAGCGGAAGCCCAGGGAGAAAAGCTCCAAGAACTTACTCAGAAAAACATACATGAAAATAACACAGTTTACAATTGCATCTCAGAGACACAGTTTACAAATTACTTTTCATGAGTACAAGACAATGATTAGAAATAGATCATGATTTCCCACTGTTACAAAGTAAAGAGTTCATAGACAATCAGTATTATGCAGTCTAAGTGAAGTAATAGCATAGCTTTAAGATCTGAGCTAGTCAGGGTTAAGGTCTGAGTTAGTTAGGGTTAAGGCAGGGGCATAACCAGTGTGTTTTATAGTAATGTTTAAGGCCCTTTTTGAATTGGGTTAGAGAGGGGGTCGTAGTAAGCTCAGAACGTAAGGCGTTCCAAGTTTTGCCAACAGAGTTAGTGAACAAAGATTCACCAGCTGTATTGTTGGATTTAACTGTTCAGTCTGTTATATGAGCGTAGAGTATTGAGATTGCTATAGGGGTAAATAGGTTTTTAAGTATTGGTGTATTTTCAGGTTGGTATAGAATCTTATATCCAATTATTATTTGGTTATATTGTAGTAGGCTGGGTAGTTCAAGCCATCCCTTTTGATTTAAGTTCAGACAGTGGTGTGTTCTATACGCTGCTCCAACTGCAAATCTAACAATGTTGTGGTAGCAGCTTGATAGCTTGTTTAGGTCACTTTTACTCAGGTTTGTAAATAAAGGGGAGGTGTAAAGGATGGTGGAGAGGAGGTGAGTATGTGCAGTAACAGTCTTGGCTAGTGGGGTTAGGAAGGGTTTAATCCTATACAGTGAACCAAGTTTTTTATTGACTGTTTTAATACTTTGATTTATGTGCAAATCAAACATGAGAGGTTATTGTCTATCATTGTACGCAAGAGTTTAGTGAAGGAACCAGGTGAAATAATGGTACCATTGCTAGACTTTATAGTAAAGGTTGTTAGGGGTGACCTACTGGTGGGAGGGAACAATAGCATCTTAGTTTTGTTAGGATTTAATATAAGTCGACGATTCAGGAGCCAGTTTTCAACTGTATTAAAGACACTTTGAGTTAAAGTTTGCTGATCAGAGGGGAAGTGGCTGAGCAAATTAAAGTGGAATCATCTGCATATTGGATGCAGGTTGCATTTGGGATGACTGCCCACATATTATTAATGAAAACAGAAAAAAGAAGTGGTCCTAATATGGAGCCCTGGGGGAGACTCCTAGGGTGATGGGTAGGAGGCTAGACAATTTATCCTTCCAAAGGACAGCCTGTTGTCTGCCACTCAGATAAGACTGGAACCATTGGATCACTTGTTTGTCTAGGGAAAAGGTTGTTGGGTGTTAATGAGTAGTTAGTGGTTTACTTTATTGAAGGCTTTAGAGAGGTCAGTAAAGAGGGCTGAGGAAAGTATGTTATTTTTGCGATTTTGTTGTATGGTGTTAGAGAAGGAGAGGAGGGCCAAGGCGGTGCTGTGAAATGGTCTAAAGCCATGCTGTGAGTTGGCTAGTAATTTGTTTTGACTAAGATAGTTTAGCAGTTGTTTATGGATACATTTCTCCATTACTTTAGCTAGGGGTGACAGTATAGCTATGGGTCTGTAATTAGCTCAGTAGAGTTGCCTCCTTTATGGAGTGGGATAATGTGGGATATCATCCAGATAGAAGAAATGGTAGCCTCTGATATTGTTCTATTAATTAGGATGGATATGGGGTAAGCAATGGCACCTGCAGCTTTTTTGTAGGTACTCTGCAGGTAAGAGATCAGCTGCAAGGGTGGTTGGTTTTAATTTTTTGATTAAGGTTCGAATTAGTGATATGGGGACAGGCTGAAGGATAGTTGAGAGCTGGGTGTAGAAGTAGTTGGATTTTGACCACCAGGAGACAGCTGGTGTCAGAAAACATTAATTTTAACTTTGTCATGCCTTTTTAACCAGGCTCATTTTTACATTGCATTGCCTATATTTCTCAAAATTGTACAAGAAGAAAGAGAGAAGAGGGGAGAAAAAGAAAAAAAAAGCACGTGTACAATACCCATTACACTTAAAAATGGCATGCAAAGAAAACCATACACCACAAATACAATACTATTAAGAAAAGACAATATTTTCTTTGATTACAGTTAGCTTTCTTCCCTCTTTTACCCTCCCAAAGCATTTTTCCGAACATTAATGACATGAAGTAGGGCTTGGTGGTGCTGCAGTAGCGTTGTCACCTCACAGAAAGACATTGTCCTGTTTGATTCTCAGCTAGAGCGTCTTCTGTGTGGAACATGCGTGAATGGGCGTTCCTTCGTTGAAGGTTGTGCGTCAGGGCCGGCAACTCGGCATGTAAAAATCTACTGCCAATCATTAGTGGACCGGAGTTCCACTGTGGCGACCCCTAACCGGGAAAAGCCGAAAGACAATGACATGAAGTAGAGCATATACTCTAGAGTCCCCCCACAAGTCCAACAAATTTTGAAAAAGTCCAATATTTCCAGATTTTGTTGTTTTGTCATATTTCACAAATATAATTATTTCATTGTAATCCCACAGTAAGTTACTGGTTTTATTACTGTTTTTCTCCATCACCCAAATCCTCTCTTCTTCATTTCCAATGTACTCTCAATTCTTCTAGTCAACTCTCGTGCTCCCTTCCTTCTCTTCAACATTTTCCGTTGAAATACTGGAAAAGGTTTCACAGATACAAGTCTCTTTGTGGTATGTATTACCAAAAGAACAAGAAGAAGAATCTCCTTCTGCTTCGCAGCTCACTTTTTGTTGGACAAACCTTTGTATTTCATCTTTAGCATGCACTTCATCAACAAACGATTTAGACCCTCCAGGGAGGAATACCTTAAAGACAGCTGGGTACAGTAGTTTGAATCTCACACCTGCATCTTGACATTCCCTGAATAGTGGAATAAATTTACTCCTCTTCTGCCTGGTGTAGAATGAGTAATTCTTCACAAACACTCTAAGTCTCCCACTTTTAGTATTTTGTCCTTCTGCCACAGTTTTGTCAGAATCAACTACTGCTGGTAGGATTGCATCTTTACTATTAAAGGTCAGGGTTGCTTTCTTTATAGCTTGGTTTGGAGCAAACACCTGATGTGCCCTTTCAACTAACAACTGCTGTGGAATACCAGTCCAGTTACTTATTTGTGCGTTCATAAAATTAATGCAGTCTGTTCCTTCCAGCTTTTGTGGTATAACTGAAAATCTTAGTTTTTCCTATGTGCTCTGTCCTCTTTATTTTTTGAAACATCTCTTCCTGTGCAGTTTCATATCCAGCAAACCTTTTCTTCATTTTGACCTCTGATTTTTGCAGCTTTTTATCATCTCATCTGAATATCTGTTTAAAGCTTCTTCCTTTTTTTCCAGCCTTTTTATTGTTTGTGTTGATATACTCAGTCAGTATTTTGTTTATTTTAACCAGGTCTCTATGCAGTTGCCTTGTATCTTCTTGTAGGTTACTGGAAGTCATGTCTGAAGGTTGCATTGCTTTTTGCTTAACAGCTGCAAAACTTTCCCAGTCAGTGTTTCTTCCTCACTTTTTGTAGCTGATTTTTCTGGATCTTATCTATTTCTTTATTCTTGGCATCCAGGCAGTGCACTTACTAGCCAATTACTGAACTTACTCATAAACACAAGCCTGCTGGCCTTCTCTGCTGACTTTTTGTTTTCAAACTGGGAGAGCTAGAAACAAGCTGTTACTGAATATGCAACCATCTTGGAAGTCAGCTCCTAGAGTTTTCTTCTGAGTGAAGAATTACATTTTTTCTTATCTTTCGTATTACCCTTCTCTCTTCTAATTAGCCTAACGTTTTACCCTTTATAAGCTCTTGGCTTATATACTTAAATAGTTCCCTACCCGTGTCCATAGACTTACCATCCCTTTCTTCCCTTTTCTTTCCTTTCTACTGGCAACACACATTTCAGAGAAGTCAAACATCCTGGTGGACAAGCTCATAAGAACCATTCTGGTGCCTCACAGGTGGTCTCTCAGTTCTTCAGTGGTGAACATATTCCAGAAATAGGGTCAACATGTTGCAATCTCTTTGCCTTTCCTTCCAACACAAAATACAACGAGTTGTTTGCCCTTATCCCTCCTCAGGGACAATCACAAAAAGTCGCTGTAGTCCATGTTTGGCCCCGCGGTCTACTTTACGCTTATCCCCCTCTTCCTCTCATCCCCAGTTTTCTGCAAAAAGCTCAGAGGTTGAAGTGCAAGGTAATCCTCATTGCTCTCTTTTGGTCTCGGCAAGTTTGGTTTTCCTCCCTTTGGTCTTAACTGGTTTGTCCACAGTGGACTCTATATCCCATTCCAGATCTTCCGTCCATTCTGTCAGGACACGACAGACCCACCCAGATCTCTTGAACCTGAAACTGACCACTTGGTTGCTCCAGTTTCAGTGATGGCTAGAACTCCTGGGCTATCATCTCCAGTGAAAAAGATGTTGATTGCAGCACATAAACCTTCTAGCAGGAAGTATATATGATAGCAAGTGGAAATGATTTTCAGTTTGGCCCTGTCAGCACCATTTAGACCCCTTTATGGCACCTATTCTTACCATCCTGGACTTCTTAGCCTCCATTTTCCATACTGGAGCTAGTTTCTCTCCTGTTCAAGTTGGCAGCCATTTCGAACTTTCATATTGGGGAAAACTCATCTTCTTTGGCCTCTTCCATATTGCGCAAGGTCTTTCTGAAGGGTACCTTTCTGCTTCACCCACAAATCAAAAATCCCACTCCTCCTTGGGATCTCACTGTGGATTTACAAGCTTTGGTTGTGCCTCCCTTTGAGCCTTCAGCAAAAGTTGAACTGAAGTACTTGTCCTAGAAAACAGCCTTCTTAGTGACCATCACCTCTGTTAAGAGGGTGTCTGAACTTCAAGCCTCATCATCCAAGCCACTGTATTTAATCTTTCACAAAGACAGTTACTGTGCGTACTAATCCTTCTGTCTTGCCCAAGGTTGCTTCTGAAGTCAACATCAATCAGGTTATCAAGCTTCCATTTTTTCCCCAGCTTTCAAAACAAGGGAGACTATAAACTTCATATGCTGGATATCCATAGATAATTACATTTTTATTATTTTTATTTAGAACAAAACATTTCAGAAAGTCTGATCAGCTATTCTTATCCTTTTCAAAGTCTGATTTGGGCAAATCTGTCTCCAAAGTCATGTTGGCCAACTGGATCTCCAACTGTGTTACTCTGATATATTCTACCAAAGGATTTTCCTTACCTTTTCAAATTAAGGCCCATTCTACTAGAACTGCATCCACGTCTTCAACTTTTTGGTCTAAAGTTCCCATTGATGATACATATGCAGCTGACATTTGGACAAATTCTCACACCTTTATATCTCATTACAAATTGGGCATTATATCCAGAAACGGGGTATCCTTTGGTTCTCCAGTGCTCCAGAATATCCTTCCCTGAGGGCCTCCCAAGATTACGATAGCTAGGGGACACTGTCCCACAAGTTGAAGATTGAATAAAGTCAACAACTTCAGATAAAGAAATTATGTACTCCTCATAATGTTCCATCTGAGGTGTTGACTTCATTCATCTTCAGCCTTCCCTCCCTCCATCTTCCTTCCATAAGAATTAGGGCCTAGCAGATGGCCTGATGGTATTCAATTTCACCTGCTTGAGCTGTTGAAGTACTTTCTTTTATTTATATATATATATATATATATATATATATATATATATATATATCCAGGTTACAACATCGACAACTGAGAAGATCGACATCCACTTCTCCGACACGAAAACACCGACACAGAAATAATCGAAACTGCAAATCACGGACGTTTAACAGGTAAGGGGTTTAAATTTCGCTAATCATGCCTACCATGTTTTAGTAAGTGTGGCAGTGTTATGCATGTGTTACGATCATTGTATTACTTAGTCCTTATGGTAGGCATGATTAGCGAAATTTAAACCCCTTACCTGTTAAATGTCCGTGATTTGCAGTTTCGATTATTTCTGTGTCTGTGTTTTCGTGTTGGAGAAGTGGATGTCGATCTTCTCAGTTGTCGATGTTGTAACCTGGATCCATATATATATATATATATATATATATATATATATATATATATATGGGTCCCCTTCTAAAGACCGAAACGCCGATTCCCCAACGCCAGATGACCGACAGGTACGTATACCGACAGGGTGATTTGCCGACAGTGGAAAGACCGACAAGGGTAATGTGTGATCGCGACCCGGTAAGTGTGCGACAGTGACGGAGGTAGGAGTGGTCAGGTAAGTGAGTTAAGGTTAAAGTGCAGGTAGGTGAAGTGTGCGTTAGTGTCGGAGCTTGGGCTAGGGGTGGGTAAGTGAGTTAGGGTTAGGGTGCAGGTAGGTGAAGTGTGCGTTAGTGTCGGAGCTTGGGCTAGGGGTGGGTAAGTGAGTTAGGGTTAGGGTCCAGGTAGGTGAAATGTGTGTTAGTGTCGGAGCTTGGGCTAGGGGTGGGTTAAGTGAGTTAGGGTTAGGGTGCAGGTAGGTGATGTGTGCGTTAGTGTCGGAGCTTGGGCTAGGGGTGGGTTAAGTGAGTTAGGCTTAGGGTGCAGGTAGGTGAAGTGTGCGATAGTGTCGGACCTTAGGGTTAGGGTTTGGGTCAGGGCTAGTGTGTATGCTATGTAGTGTCGCGTGTTGTTTACGTTCCGTGTGTCGGTGTTTTGGTGTTTGGTGTTTTGCGTTGTCGGGTTTGTGTCGGGTTTGTGCGTTGTCGGTTATTTGGTGTCGGTGAGTTTTCTGTCAGGGAAATCGTCGTGTCGGTGTTTAGAAGTAGACCCATATATATATATATATATATATATATATATATATATATATATATATACACACACACACACACACACACACACACACACACACACACACACACACACACACACACACTGAAAATAGTTACAGCAGCAAACTCAAGCTGAGGGAATGAGGGGAGAGCAGTGCATTATAGGTAGGGGAAGAGCTCAGAGTTCGGATCCTAGAGCTTTAGTATATGGCCGAGTCAGATCTGACTCTCGGATCTGAGCCCACAGGTTGAAGATGAATGAAGTCAACAACTCAGATGGAACGTTATGGTGAGTACATAACTACATTTTATGGTAGTTCTTACACAACTGTACTTTTCTTATTCTGGTGGTAATGCATGATTTTATGATGAATTTACTAACCCGTGGTAGTGGTGCTGCGGTAGCGTTGTCACCTCACAGCAAGACGTTGTCCCGTTCAATTCTCAGCTAGAGCATCTTCTGTGTGGAGGCATGCGTGAATGGGCGTACCTTCATTGAAGGTTGTGCATCAGGGCTGGTAACTCGGCACGTAAAAATCCACTACCAAACATTAGCGGACCAGAGTTCCGCTGTGGCGACCCCTAACTGGGATAAGCCGAAAGACACAACAACAACCGTGAATCCAAACTGCTATCTCAGAAAGTTAACAATATTTACAAGATTATTGATGTGTGTATTTTAGCACTTGTGTTTTATTCATGACAAGAGAGTAGTTGCTATCGTGTAAAGTAGCAGTCTAGTCAGAACACTAGTAACCATAAGCTTAACAGTTAGCAAGGTCTTCATATTCAGACAATTTTAACAGTTTAACAAAACTTTGCTTAGTACTACTACTGTTCTTGGGTATCCGTGAAAACATTAGACTATGTCAGCACATATTTTGTCATTCTTCTATGTCTCTCTATTTCAGTCAGGTAAACCACAGCATATATGGTGTAACTGCACACAGTGTCCATACATTCTAACCTAATATTCTTTTGGCAGTTCCTGACGTTTTACAGAACACATCACTTCACTGTGACTTTGACAGCAAATATGTATTGGAAGTAATGCTAAACAAAATATCTGTCTCACAAAGATCACTTATTTAGAAGTACTAACAATTTATAAATAACTACTTGTGGATACTTATCTGGATTTAAATAATCTCCCTACACATCTCCTTTATTGTGATTCATTTTCCCATGTCAGAGCAATTTCTTGAGCCACTTAATTTAATCATCATCTTCTTTCGGCTGTTCCCGTTAGGGGTCGCCACAGTGGATCACCTGTTTCCATTTCTTCCTGTCCTCTGCATCTTACTGTGTCACACCAACCACCTGCATGACCTCTCTCACCACATCCATAAACCTTATCTTAGGCCTTCCTCTTTTCCTGTTACCTGGTAGCTTCATCACTAGCATCTTTTTTCCCAATATACTCAGCATCCCTCTCAACACATGTCCAAACCAATGTAATCTTGCCTCTCTGGCTTTGTCTCCAAACCTTCCAACCTGGGCTGACCCTCTAATATACTTATTCCTAATCCTGTCCACCCTCGTCACACCCAGTGCAAATCTTAACATCTTTAACTCTGCCATATCCAGCTCAAACTCCTGCCAATGCCACTGTCTCCATCCCATATAACATAGCTGGTCTCACTACCCTCTTGTAGACCATCCCTTTCACTCTTACAGGTACTCGTCTGTCACAAATGACTCCTGACACTCTTCTCCCCCCACTCCATTCTGCCTGTACTCTCTTCTTCACCTCTCTTCCACACTCACCGTTACTCTGAACTATTGACCCCAAGTATTTAAACTCATCCACTTTCTCCACCTCTACTCCTTGTATCCTCACCATTCCTCTATCCTCCCTCTCATTCACACACATATATTCTGTCTTAGTCCTGCTGACCTTCATTCCTCTTCTCTCTAGAGCATATCTCCATCTCTCCAGGGTCTCCTCCACCTGTTCCCTACTCTCTCACTACAGATCACAATGTCATCTGCAAACATCATAGTCCATGGGGACTCCTGTCTGATCTCGTATGTCAACCTGTCCATCACCATTGCAAATAAGAATAATTTAATACTGACTCTAATGCAACATGCAGAGAGGACCTTTAGATCCTATTTCATCAGTTTGGCCAGTCCAACTGTTTGGATTCAAGGAGTAGCTCAGGACCAGTCTGGCCATTGGCTAGTGCTCAAGTGCTTTGATCTCCTTAAAAACTTTCCTATAATCCCCTGTGAGCCTCTCTCTTTAGATCTTGTCGCCATCACGAATGGATGGACAGCTAAGTGCTCATTACCTCTTTTTAAAATGCTGTAATCTGCCTGAGTTTGTTGTAGCTCTAGACCTTTTCCATAACTTAGTGTGTTAGCCAATTGGTTGTATTTTTCTGTTGTTTGAGCTGTTTTTTCTACATTTCTTGAGTGCTTCAACTCCTTTGATTCATAGGCTGTGACCTAGTATCACCATCTTTTCTATTCTATCTAAAAAAAAAAAAAAAAAAAGATAAAATAGTAGTAGTGTAGTAGTAGTTATTGCAGTTTCATAATTTATTTTGTGGTTAGCTTTACTTGTTTTGCATTATAGTCTGTAATGGATTGCTTATGGATAAGAATTTTTAAAAATGTAACAGCTGTGGGCATAAACACCCACCTCAAGATAGCTTACGCCCACATTGTATACATTTGGATCCAGACCATCTGAAAGTGGACTACTCTATTTATAAGAGTTTTGGTCTGAGACCCTTAACAGACAGAAAAATAAGTTAGTCATCAAAGGTCTGCTTCCGTCTTGTTAAGCCAACAAGCCTGAGAAAAGAGAAAGATAAAGAGTCAAAGAAATGCAGGGCAGAGGAACTGGGACCAACTTTTTCCCCCAAGGTATCAAGAAAAGATGCTTTTTGTCCTTCGGCACTAAAGCCTAAGTCACCAGTTGTGGAGACAGTTATAATTAGAGACAATTTTCTAAGTCTGTTGATATACTCCTTCCTGAGTACATCTAAAATAGATTGGAAGCAGCTATGATGACGTAGTGGTGCAACGGTAGCATTGTCGCCTCACAGCAAGAGGTTTTCTAGTTCGAATCTCGGCTGAAGTGCCTTCTGTGCAGAGTCCCCATGTTTTCCCTGCATTCGTGTGGGTTTCCTCCGGGTGCTCCATTTTCCTCCCACGTTTCAAAAACATGCGTTTGGAGCATTTTCCTTGGGCCTCCACTGAAAATTGGCTTTGTTCCAAGTTGGACTTTCCGGGAAACAAATGTATAAATATAGAAATTATGAGACTCAAGATGCAAATTAAGGCAGGTGTCATTTGCCTCCTTCTGTTACTAGAGTGGATTGGGTTGGCCACTCACCTATTTTAGCATTTTCCCCTTTGCTAGTCTCTGCATCAGTGGATTTAGAGCCAGCCAGCCAGATCCTGTCACATTGACACTGATAGGTCTTCCTGCCTCGGTCCTGACATTATTCCATCTTTGTCAAGTTGGGTCTGTAATCTGGGCAGTCAGTGTCAAGGCCTCAGCACAGTCCTTGGTGACAACGTGCATGGAACTGTTTTTGGTGTTGAAGTTTTCTAAATTTGGGCCAGTGGTTCTGATTTCCATTTTGCTAAGGTGTCAAGGGTTTTTTTCTTTGGCACCACCACTTCTTCCTTGTCAGATGAGTTGGTTCAGAAAAGTGATCTGTTGATGTAGAGAGATTCTGACTCTGCCTTTGAAACAATGGAAAGGATGGTGACCTCCACTTCTAGGCTAGCCATTGGACTTCCATTGATACTAGCTCCACCCTGGGATACAGTTCTGTCAGTTCTTCAACCCATTCCTCATGGCTCTCAGGGACAGAGAAGAGACACAGCCTTTGAAGTTTCACTATAAGAGCACTCTGAACCTTCCATAAATCAAACCAGTCATGGCCAAAGATTCCTAGGAATCATACTGACTCCCTTTGAGTCCATCACATCTGACAAAACCTCTGATGAGAGAGCAAGGGCTGCCCCAGTTCCCATCTTGAAGACGTCATTTTTAGCAAAGTCATAATATTGATGAAACAGTGGATCTTGGCCATCTGTCCCACCTCAGAATGAGGAAGTGGTCTTCAAGGCATATGACTCTGCCTCTACCTCTTGGGTGGTCTCTCTTGTCAATCATTTGATAGATTTGGTTACTAGGAGGGCATGGTATGAAACTGATACAACTGATGCCGTCCCACAAAAAATTATACGTTTGTATGCCCCCCTAAGGGTAAGCAGTTTTACTGAGAAGGTCCTGTGGTGGATTCAGACATTGTTGCAGTAGACACTTAAAAAGGAACTCACAGATGAGTTATTCACTGTTCATCCCTGCAAACAAGGAGCTGAGGGCAATAAACAGAATGGGAAGCATGTCTATACCTGTAACACCTTTGCTCTGAGAGCATTAATTTATTTAACACACATGAATCTCTTCCAAAGTGACCTAGCCAAACAGGCTATACTTTGGGTCAATCTCAGAGCTCAGGAGTCTACTAAACAGCTACAAGACCACACGCAGTACCATGCTGAACATCATAAACCTCTCAGTGCTTCTGTATCACAGTGCAGCCGACAGAACAACCAGGGTGGCAGGCACCAGCATAATCCTCCATTTCCATGCCTGGCTCCTGCAGTTTGATTGGGCTATTTGATTTCATTGGCAACTTCAAGGCATCCTTTGCTAGCATCCCTTTTGATGGATCTACACTTTTTGGTCCCATGGTTAAGGAGAAACTGACAAGGTGTAAAGAAGATGGGAAGATGATGTCTGCCATGGGCGTCGGATTTGAGAACTTTCAAAGATCCTTCAGTAGGAATTGGAAGAGCTCCAAATCCCTTTGGTTCAGAAGATTCCACCACCAACCTTTTGATTCCTCCTTTGGGTTAATGGATGCCAACCAAAAACTGAAGGGTTCTGCAAAACTAAGAGTAAAGAGAATCCTTCTCAGGAAGGTAAAATTGGGTCTATATTGAATGTTCGAACATTCAAAAATTCAAGTCTCATATGGTCGACACCATATGATCAGATTTTTGAATGTTCGAACGCTGTAATGGAGATTTCTGTACAGTGCGGAATGGAAAGATTTCCCTTTTCTGCACTGTAGTGCAATCTCAGAGTTGGTATATTTAAAGAGTGGGGGGTATGTGGGGGTGCACGGGGGCCCCTGCTTGGAGTGTTCAGGTAGGTGTTTTGTGTATTTTATTTTTTTTATTAGATATTTGAACTTTTGAAGGTTTGATCATATGGTGTTGATCATATGACAGACAAACTTTCAAACATTCGATTAAATAATATAGACCCGGTAAAATCAGCACCCCTGAAGGCTTACCAGACTGTCCATCTCTGGAAACAGTCTGAGGGCATTTATCTGTCCATCAAACCATGTCAGACAGGACAGCTGGGTGCAAAAGATTATATTCAGAGGCTATATCATACCATACGATTTTTTTCAAAGATCACCACCTCAGAAGTTGCTGTCACCAAATATTCTACCCCCAATAAATGCAAGCAATTCTTCAGAAGGTGTCTATCCGCCTTCAAAAAGGGGCATTCTGGAGGTCCTGCCAGACCAGAGAGGGTCATGAGTCTATTCAAGTTTCATTTTAGTTCCAAAAAAGGACAAAGATCGCAGACCAGTTGTAGAACTCAGCAGCCTAATCCAGTTTGGGGAAAAAGGCCCCATTCAGAATAGTCATTCAAGTCAAGTGATTTTGTCAAGCCTGAAGGCAAATGAAAGTTGTCTTCAAGGTCTGTAGAGCACATCTCAGAGGAGCCCGGAGGTTTCTGCACTTTCAGCTAGAGGCCTATCATTATTGGTTCAAGGCTTTGCCTTTCAGGCTCACCAGAACATACTGGGTGTTCACCTAGTGCACAGCAGTAGTTGCAGGCCATCTATGGCTAAAAGGGATCTATGTGGATGATTGGCTCTGCACTGCAGCAACCAAAGGATCTTTAGCATCAGCTAGAAACTGCTTTTTTACAGCTCTAGCTCTCTTAAGGCATCTTGGTAAATAAAAGTAACAGCTACTGCCCTCAGAGCAAATTACTTTCATCAGATGTAATCTAGACACAACCTTATGTCAAGTATCTGTCATCCCAGAAAGGCTGTCACCCCTTCAATGATCAGTGCAAATTTTGTCATCTTTAGAACCCTACTTCAGCATTGAATCTAAGAGTTCTGGGTCATATGATGGCCTTCATCACCATGATTGACAGATTTCTCATTAGATTACTCCAGTGGATGATATCCATGCACTGGTCTTAACTAACAAGCTCCCCTTTAGCCATTTGACAAAGACTTGCAAGAATCATCTAAACTAGTTCCTGTTCCTTCAATTGGGGAAATTGTTTGATCGCCTTTGTGTCACCATTAGTGACCACGGACATCTTCTGTTTAAGATTGGGACATTTTGAGGGGAGGATGGTCCAAGGAGTTTGGAAACAGTCAGAGGCCATTCTTAACATCAACGTGTTGGAGATGACAGTAGTCCTCCTAGTGTTGGAAAATTTTCAGGACCACTTGGCTCCGGAGTTATAGCTGTACAGTCACTGTGTCAGTGGTTTGCTACATCAGCAAGCAAGGGGGAACCAAATCATACTCCCTCTGTGAAGAGGCCATGAAGAGCAAGTCAATGGGCTCTGGATTCACTTTGCTTTCTAGTGGCAGTGCACATTTCAGGGAAAGTCAACTGACTAGTGGGCAGTCTCAGCAGGTCTATCTTGATGCCTCATGAGTGGTCACTGTAGAGCATGTTTGCCTCTCATTTCAGCACCAAGTGTAGAAGCTATCCACAGAGGAACAGTCACCCCAGGATGCTGTGGTCTGTCTATGGCCCTCTAGTCTCCTGTATGCCTTTCCCCAATTACCCTGATATCCGTGTTTCTGCAGAAAGCTTCAATCTGCAAATCACAAGTAATTCTCATTACTCCATATTGGACTAGACAGATTTGTTTTCCCTTGCTCAGGCATCATTTAAATAATCCCCCCACACACACACTTGACTTCTAAATCCGCAGTCAGATATTCTGCCTTCCCCTTCCAGCTAGCCTCATTCACAACCTCAATTTAACAGTTTCTCCAATTCCCATAATGGCCAGACACTTCCTTTTTTAGCGAATGTAATCAACACTTTGCTTCTAAGAAAAATCCATTCCAAAGATCTATAAAAGTAAATGGAAATATTTTTCTATTTGGGCCAACACTCGAGGTTTCAGTCCCTGTTCCATTTTTTTGCTGATGTCCTGTAGTTCCTGTCTTCTATAACATAGGTTCTAACTATTCTATAATATTCTATAATCAAGGTTCAGTTAGCTCCCATCTCTAATTATCAAAATAGCACCCTGGCCTCTTTTCTCAAATGTGTATTCCTTCTTCATCCTCCAAATAAGGATCATATTCCTTTTTGGGACTTAAATTTAGTTCTGGAAGTACTAAAAAAAAAAAAAAAAAAAAAAAACATTTGAACCAGTTTCTTCTGCACACCTAAAGACTTTGTCATGGAAAGCAATTTTTCTGGTGGCTGTCACATCAGCAAGACAAGTTTCAGAATTACATGCTTTGTCTTGTGACTGCTTGATATTTGGTCAATCTGTCCTTCATTTCTTAAGTAGCTTCAGAAAGTAATTCTAACCAGAATATTAACCTTCCTGTGTTCTTCCCAAAATTATTCCAGCATTGGAGAGTATTTAATATACATCTTAGATGTCACAGACAACTCTGATCCTACCTTTAAAGGACTGAGACCTTCAGAAAGGATACCCAATCGTTTGTTTCTTTTGCCTCTAATAGATTGGTCTCCAGTGTTTCTAAACACACACTGTCTAGATGGCTATCAGATTTTGTAATTTTTTTGTCTGCTCTAATAGCACTAGAGGTCTAAGCTGAACAATTAAGGCCCATTACACAATATCTATGGCAGTGTGTACCACTTTTATTTTCTTAAAGAAAATCTGCCATTGCTTATATTTGTACAGTGGCAACATGATCCAACCTGCTCACCCTTTCCAATCATTAGGATATCATTTCCAGAATGAGGGCTGCATTTGGAGCTTTGATTCTGAATGGTAGCCTGTCATGATACCACCTAACATTTCAGGTCGCTTGGGATTCTGTCCCAGCAGTCAAGTCATATAGATTGATGAATTAGGATGCAGAGGTTATGTACTCAACATAACACTGTATCCTTTTCATCCATGTCCATCCAGTACAACATTCCCCCCTTCGTCCAAACTGTCATGCATGTATAAGTTTCCAAATTTTTGTGCTGTTTCTCCTGGTACATTTATTCATTAGGCAGCAAACTTGAACTGAAAGGAGATGCTCACAGAGGGTTATGAAGAAGTTTTGAAGGTGTTTAAGGCACTTTCAGCACTAGCTAATGCCTGAATCAGATCCAGGGAACTGCTTTGTACCCAATAATTAGATCAGACAGACTTTGATCAAAAGGATCTAGCATTATCGTAAGTACAGAACTTCATTTTTTTATAGCAGGTCAATAACTAAGGTCTTCTGAAGTTTGTCTCACACAGTCAAACACACTGTGTCTGTCTGTGAAGTATAGTTGCCATACTAATATCCAAGGTGCACTTTTTCTTTCCATACTGGAATTTTCCCAAATGTTTTTTTTTTTTTTTTTTAGCTAATAAGAAAGAAATTATGTACTTCCCTTTCTTGGCACAAGTGGATACATAAGCACTATATCTAACATCAGTAAAGTAATAACTCCTGATGAAGAACTACTGTTAGCCTGAGACCTCTGTAACAGCAAAACCTATGTTAAAATCAATAAATTACTTCTGTATTCCAGTGTCTGTGTTTTCTGTTAGTGAAACAGCATAGCATTTGTTTTGTAAAGTCTTTAGTGAATAAAACCAAGCACTGTTTTGAGCTACCAGAGTGAATGGTCTCTCACTTTAAAAGTCACTAATCACTTTTAGGCAGTGCCTTGAGATATATTTTATACCTTGTTTTTGCATGTGTCTTTTTTTAAAACACCTTTTTTTGAATCATCAGTTCTGACACAGGCAGACTTATTTATTTTTTATTTATTTATTTATCATTTGTTGACCGGGAATGTCCGACTAGGTTCCACAGAGCCTGTTTTCAGCGGAGGCCCGGGGAGAAATGCTCCAGATGCATGTCTTTGGAATGTGGGAGGAAACCGGAGTACCCGGAGGAAACCCACACGAACACAGGGAGAACATGCAAACTCCACACAGAAGGCACCCCAGCTGAGAATCAAACTGGAGAACCTCTTGCTGTGAGGCGACAACGTTAACCGCTGCACCACTGTGCCGCCCAGACTTAACATTTATGTAAAAGTAATCAAACCATATTTACAAGTTCACATTTACAATCATTATATGATGTATAACAGTAAATGTGAATCATATTCTAAGCAACATTACATAATTTATTCAATTCCTGCCTTCTCTTAAACCCTATTCCATCTCCAAAACATTCTTCTGCACATATTCTCACCAAAATTTCCATTTGTTTTCTATGTAATTTACTCTTACCCTTTTGTAAAGACCCCACTTCCTGTTCTTATTTCTCTGTTATAATATTAACTACTTCAAGTATACATGGTTTAGATTTTGATTTCCATTTTCTAGCAGTTGCTTTTTTGTCAGCTAGCAGAATTAAGCTTAACATTGCCTTACTAATACTAGGCAATTACAGTCCTATATCCCAACCCCCCCAAAAACAATAATTTGCTTAGTTACACTCAGTTGCGCTTGCCCAATATTCCTGACAGAGTACTAACTCATTGCACTTCTAAAATATATGTTCCCAGTTGCCTCTTTCTTCCGCATCATACCTCCAACATTTGCCAACTTTCTTAGGAGTCTGTCTGGGGTATAAATTATCTATGCAAACACTTCCAGGCAAAAATCCTAAATCTTCTAGATTTTGTTCCATATTAGAGAGCTATACATATTTCCTGCCAAGGTATCTTTGTGAGTTGCATATCTAATCTCTTTTCTCAATCTTTTCTGACATCTACAGAATGATTTATATAGTTAGCATGCAATATTTTATACACCCTAATTATCCATTTTTTTCACAGCAGCTTCTGTTCTAAATTCAGTTCAAACTCAACCAGTGCAAATCTTTTGTTTAGGATTCCCTTATCCCTTTCACTTTGAATATACTCTGATGTTAATTCCTGATAGGGAAGGCAGTCACTAGCCTGCAATTCAAATGTCTTCTTGGAGTCTTCCCATTCTATTACCTTTCCTTCTCTAATTATTTGTACCCAGTACCTTGGTTCCTTTGCCATCTTCCTTCAGTAAATTCCAGCCCCCCAGTCTGATGTTCATCGTGCATACAGCTGCAGTCATCACACTTGGGTTATCCTGCCGTCAGGCGGGTCCTCGGTCGGCCGAATTCCAAAGTCTAGGTCCGGCGTCGGTTGTCGTCGCTTCTTCCCTGACGTCAGTGTGGCAGGGGTATAAAAGAGGCACCCAACGCCATTTTCTTCAGTCTTTCTTGCCGCGCGGTGCCCGAAGCAGAAGCAGTTCGCAAGTGTCGGTCGGCCAGCTCCTGAGATTTACGAACAGTATTTCTGCCGAAGTCGTCTTTAAAGCTAAGTACCCCATTGGGGAAACCTTTCTTGCCTCAGACCGATGTCAGACAAAGTTAATAATTGCATTTCTTGTGGGAAGCAAATACCGCATAAAGATTTCCATTCTTTCTGTATACCTTGCTTAGGGCCAGACCATGACGTCTCGGCCTGCCGTTTTTGTGCTAAGTTCAACAAGCACACCATTAAGTGCCGGGCGGAATTCGCCCTTCATTATTTTGGCAAAAAATTTAATTATATCATGTCGTCGGATACACCAATGCCAGTTTTAGGCAAAAGACGCAAAGACAAGGACCGACATCCGAGGTCTGCACTGAGTACTGAGACCACGCTTAGGCCGACTACCGGTTCTCCAGTTCTCGGCGAGGTGCCTACGCAGCTCCTGACTACCGATGAAACTATTTTACCGGTGACTTCAGTACCCGAGGTCGCAGGTTCCTCGGTCTCCATTCCCACTGCAGATACCGACGCCACTCTTGGTGGGGAAACCGAAAATTTAGTGAGGCCTGCCATTTCTGAAGGCGTCTTCAGGCCTACCACTTTCTCTATTAAATCCTTCACTAAATCTAAAGCAGCAATGAAAACTAAAAAACAGGGTCCTCAGACCTCCTCTCAAGGCCCCATGCCTAAAAAACAGATGCTTAAAATGGCTGAGGATTTGATAACTCTCATCAGGGGTTCTCAACCCCCCTCAGACAAAAGACCCAGATTGGAGGAAGACTATCCTTCCTCAGACCAGGCTTCTATTACCTCAGACCATTCTGAGGACCAGGATTACGCCTATTCCCCTTTTGAAGACTCTGATGCTGAGGAGTCTATTCCCTCGGTCTCCCCCCCTGAGGACTACTCTTTTGGGGAAACCCTGCATACATTGAGAGAGCACTTCCACTGGGAAGGCCAAGATTACAAGAAAAGGCTCAGGGAATTTCTACTGCTCCCCCAGCATAGGCCCCTGGCTATCCCTCCTGTTTTAGATATTTTGGATGATGTGTACGCAGAAGCCAGTCTTAATCCAGACTCTTTACCTCCAGCCCCTGTTAAACCAGACAGGTATTACCGGGTTCCTGATTCTCACCAGTTCCTTTATAAAAGCCATACTGCTGACCCAGAAACAATTTCACAGGGTCCCAAGGGGATTAAGGCCTCTACTGCTAAAAACACTTTACCTTCAGAGACAGATTCCAGAGCATTAGAAAGGTGGGGGAAAAAGGTGTATACATCAGCCACTTTAACCATGAGGGCATTAAACTGTCAATTTCATATGTTAAAGTACCAACAGTTTTTGTTATCTCAGCTGAAAAGCAAAATGACACAAACAGAACAACCAGATTTGAAATAGTTGCAGGATTTGTTGCATGGAGCAGAGCAAGTGGGTAAACATACCTTGCAGTGTGGTTTTGATGCTTTAGAGGCCTCATGTAGAGCTGCTGTCACGGGGTCTGTCATACGTAGACATGCTTGGCTCAAAGAGCAAACCTTACCAGATCATGTCAAAGCAAAGTTATTAGATGCACCACTTCAAAAAGATGTATTGTTCGGTGTTAAAGCTGAGGAGGTACTAAAGAAAATGGAGGAAAAAGCAAAATCTATGCAAACAGTTAAAGATTTCTTGCAGGTGCAACCTCCACGCTTCAGCAGAAACTGGCCTTCAAAAAATTGGTCCTTTCCAGCCACGGACAGACCTCAAAGGGGCAGATACAGATGCCCAAGGGGTAGAGGACAGCTTCAAGGATCTTACAGAGCTAGACAGTGGCAAGCACCAACCCCAAGAGGTGGAGAAGATAGACCACAGTCATTTAGAAAACAGACACAATGACTTCCCCCTATGCCTGCCAAACAAAGCTATAATGGCAGCACCTTTGGGTGGAAAACTGGCCTTATTTTCAAAAAACTGGCACATTGTTACAAAAGACAAATGGATTCTGGACATTATAGACAGAGGCTACAGGTTCCACTTTCACACCCTTCCAAAAATGAGAGGCATGGCAAACCTGCCACAAAATCAATGGGCAGAGGCACAAAGACAAATTTCCACTCTCATGGATATGAAAGCAATTCAAGAGGTACCTGCAAAAGAACAAGGTCAAGGTATTTATTCCAGACTATTTCTGGTACCAAGGAAGGACAAAGATTGGAGACCCATCTTAGACCTATCTATCCTAAACACATATCTAGAGGTACCAAAATTCAAGATGCTCACATTACAGCAGCTTCTTCCCATGCTGGGCAAGGAGTCTTGGCTGGTAACGTTGGACCTCAAGGAGGCATACCTGCATGCACCCATCAGACAAGATTGCAGAAGATACCTCAGATTTCTTGCAGGTTCAACCCATTACTAATTCTCTGCATTGCCCTTTGGCTTATCTACTGCATCCAGAGTGTTTACAAAATGCCTGGCATCAGTAATTGCCTTCTGCAGACAACAAGGAATACAAATCTACCCATATCTGGACGACTGCCTGATCCAAGCAGACAGCAAGGACATTCTATTGCAGCATCTGGCATTTGTAATAAAACTGTTAAACTACCTGGGATACACAGTGAACAAAAAGAAATCAAGACTAATGCCTTCTCAACAGATAATTTTCCTGGGTGCCAGCTTAAATACAACAACCCAGATGGCCTACCTAACGCCAGACAAACAAGGGCAATTGTCTCAATACTTCAACAAAATGGCAACTTTAACCAGTCTAACTGCAAGGAAAGTCATGCAGGCTCTGGGGTTCATGGCATCTTGCATCCTACTAATACCATGTGCAAAGCTGCACATGAGGAAACTACAATGGTACCTAAAAAATGTATGGTCTCAACACAGCCACAGCTTGGAAACAATTATACCACTCATTCCATGCCTTCAAAAGGAATTTTTGTGGTGGGCTCAAGCATGCCAAAGAAACACAGGTCTCCCTTTCTGTTTACCTCAAGCAACTCAAATCATCACAACAGACGGCTCAGACTACGCCTGGGGAGCACACATGGCAGATCAGTGCATTCCGGGAAAATGGTCCCAAAAAGAGAAGCACCTACACATCAACCAAAAGGAGATGCTAGCCGTGCAAAATGCTCTTATGACCTTCAAAGACCTACTGCATCCAAGCCAGCTATTAATAAGGACAGACAACACCACAGTCATGTGGTACATAAACAAACAGGGAGGGACTCATTCATACCCCCTGTGCAGGCAAGCTATGACCCTCTGGAACACAGCACTAGAATTACAAATTCAACTACAGGCTCAATTCCTGCCAGGGAAGGAAAACACACTGGCAGACAACTTAAGCAGAAATATGACAGACCCACACGAATGGAAGTTGCATCCTCAAGTCTTCTCAAAGATAACTCAGGCATGGGGACAGACAGACATAGATCTATTTGCTACCCACAGAAATTACCAGTTGGAAAAATTCTGTTCAAGGACCTATCATCCACAGGCCTGGAAGGTGGACGCACTCTCTTTCAATTGGACAGCATTGACAGTCTATGCCTTCCCGCCTCTTCCTCTACTGAACAAAGTTCTATTAAAAGCCAGAGCAGAGAGGCCACAAATGATTCTCATTGCTCCAGACTGGCCACGACAATACTGGTATCCTCTCCTAAAGAGCCTGTCACACTCACCACCATGGATCCTACCTCTAGTTTCTCTTCTGTTGTCCCAGCACAACTACAAAACCCTTCACAGCTAGCTCAAAACCTTAAATCTAGCTGCATGGAGAATACCTTAATTTCCCAACAGACTCTCCTCTCCAAGGAGGTGCAGGATGTCATCTTGGAGGCCAGGAGACCCTATACTAGAAAAACCTACTCCGCCAAATGGAAACGATTTTGTTCCTGGAATCAAGAAAAGGGCCAGAATCCTTGGGTAATAAATATACCTCAAATTTTACAGTACCTAGCTGAGATGTTAAACAGTGGCCTTTCCTTCTCCTCCATCAAGATCCACGCTTCAGCCATTTCAGCACAATACAATACAGATCCTCCTTTATTCTCACATCCTCTATTAAGGCAGTTCCTCAGAGGGGCAAAAAATATAAAACCCCCACGGAAACCACCAGTCCCAGCTTGGGACTTCAACTTCGTATTGGAAAAGCTGACCCTGCCTCCCTTTGAGCCGGCTTCTTCAACAGAGCTACAATACTTGTCGTGGAAAACAGCCTTCCTTCTGGCTATTACCTCAGCACGCAGGGTTTTGGAGCTACAGGCCTTCATGGCTGTGCAACCATTCATCATTTTCCATCAGGACAGGGTTTCCTTACGAACCAACCCTACCTTCATGCCAAAGGTAGTATCCAGTGTAGCTTTGAATCAGACTATTCATTTACCTACCTTTTATCCAAATCCACAGAACAAAGGAGAGAGGCTACTACATTCCTTGGACATTCACAGGCAACTTCGTTATTACTTGGACAGAACAAAGTCATTCAGGAAATCTGAGCAGCTCTTTGTGTCCTATGCTACAGGTGCTCAAGGAAAGGCTATTTCCAAACAGACTATTTCAAAATGGATAGCCCACTGCATACGCTTTTGTTATTCATTTCATGGAAAATCAGTGCCTGTATACATCAGATCCCACTCCACCAGGGCTAGAGCTACCTCTGCAGCTTTCCTCAGGGGGGTCCCTACCAAGGACATTTTGGAAGCAGCTACTTGGAGTTCAATGCACACTTTCTCCAAGCACTACCACCTTCCACTCTACTCAAAATCTAGAGTGGGCTTTGCCACAGCAGTCCTGCAGGGCATCCTAGCCCCTCCTAGGTCCACTTAGTACCTACCACCCTTACTTAGCTTTGGGATTCTACCCAAGTGTGATGACTGCAGCTGTATGCATGATGAACATAGTACAGTTTTGTACCTACCATAAATGTAGATGTTCGAGTGCTCATACAGCTGCAGTCCAGGTTACCCTCCCTCCATCCCCTCTTAGGACAGGGCTTATGACAAACACCTTTATCATACAACCTATTTGGGGTATTCCTTTATGGTGTATTTGCTTGCAACTACTGTTTTGATTTATTTACATTGCATGTTTGCATAATATTATGTTTTGCCTTCCTTCTGGGGGCACCTGACATCTGGGGCAAGAAAAACTGAAGAAAATAACGTCGGCTGCCTCTTTTATACCCCTGCCTCACTGACGTCAGGGAAGAAGCGACGACAACTGACGCCGGACCTAGACTTTGAAATTTGGCCGACCGAGGACCCGCCTGACGGCAGGATAACCCAAGTGTGATGACTGCAGCTGTATGAGCACTCGAACATCTACATTTATGGTAGGTACAAAACTGTACTTTCTCTGTACCCCTAATTGCAGTCATCCGTATCTGCAAAATCTTTCTACATTCCCATGTTGGCTTAGTTCATAGTATATGTTCAGCTACTTTATGACTATAATAATATCCTCCTTAAATTTCTACTTCCAAAATTCCGTTATCTCCTTATATTTTGAATTACCCCCTTTTCATCATCATCCATTTCCACTTTGAATTGTAGCTTTCTGTTTATGTTATGTCTATGAGCCTTAACTGTGTAGCTCTAAAATATCCCTTCAAATCAGGTAACCCTAAACCTCCTTGTTCTATTGGGAGGATCAATTTATTCCACTTGACTCTTGCCATTTTCCCCTCCCAAATAAAATCGTTCAACACTCTATTAATCACTATCCACAATTTCTCCTCCAGTTGATGAAAGTATTTTTGACTTGTATTATAAAACTAAAGAGGTTAAAAGCATTTTTACTGCTTGAATCTTGCTATCCATATCCATAGGCAAGAGCTTACAGTTTCTCAGTTTTTGTATTTAGTCTCTTTCCACATATCCTTAGTTGCCATAACTGTATCCTTTTTAATGCATACCACTAAATACTTAATTTTATGATGTCCCCATAAACACGGGTATTGCTGAACCAAATATAGTTTATAGCCTTGTTTTATCTTTAATTTTATATCCCCCCCCCAAAAAAAAAAAAACAAACCTGGAACTGTCTCAGAATATTCCACAACACCGAGATGTCCTTTTCTGGTTCCTTCAGGTACAAAATAATGTCATCTGCCATTAAAACCACCTTTTCTTGAACAACATACCAATTCTATCCTTGAATTTTTCAGTCCCTTATTTTCTTTGCCAGTGGTTCTGAGTCTAAAGCAAATAAAGGGGAAAGGGAACACCCCTGCCTGGTTCCTCTGTTCAGACAACAGCTTATCAGAGAGGGGCCCTCCCACTTTGATTTTTGCCTCTGATCCCTTATATATAGCCTTCTAATTAACTTTGTTATTGTATCAGGAAATTCAAATGCTTCCATTGCCCTACTCACAAAATCCCAGCGTACTCTGTCAAATGATTTCTCTGCAACAAGACCCATCGATAACAGCAGTGTTTTCTTAATTCAGCTTCCCTCTGAATCATCATTGTTCTGTTAATGTTGTCAAATGTTTTCCTCCCCTCCTCAAAACCACATTGGTCCATATCTATCAATTTTAGCATCACCTTTGTCATTCTTTAAGCTACTGTAGTGATCAACACTTTATAGTCATGGTTTAAATTTGAAATGGGCATATATGAAGCTGAATCAGATCAGTCTTTACCAACTTTAGGTATTACAGCCACCACATCTTTTTTGCAAGGATGTTGGTGCCTCCTTTCCTTTTGAAATACTGTTAAACAAAACTTCCATATCTTTATCACATTCTTCCCTCCTAGCTTCTAAAGGTCCTCTGGAATACCATCTGTTCCTGGAGACTTTCCTGCATAGTAGTTATAAATCACCATTTTTATCTCATCTCCTCTTATCTGAACTGTTAGTTGTTGTACCTCTTCTACCTCTAACCTTGGCTAAGACTTACATAAATATTTTCATTTGTGCTTTTTCTTGATTTCCCATGTCTCTACCCTGTACAAATTTTCATAAAAATTCCAGAATTTCTCTTTTACGTGTACAGGACCTCTGGTGAATTCTTCTTGTTATAGGCTCCCTAAGTTTGGCAACAACTGTTTCTACTTTTTGTTGCCTAAGTCATTGTACCAAAAGTTTTTGTGTTCTGAATTTATCAACAAGAGTTCCTTAACAGCAATCTTTCTAAACTCATCCATATTATCCAGGTACTCCCTTATTTTTTTCTTTAGTACCATGCAGTTGTGCCTCTTCATGTTCTGTGAGATTCCCCTTATTTTGTAATATTTTAACCTTTGTCAGCCCCTCTAAATAATTCTTATTACTTAACCAAATCTCTTTTTCTTTTATTTCTACCCTATTTTAAAATATACTTTCATTTTAACTTACTCAGAGGTATAACTTTTGGAATACTTTCTATGTTTCCTAATAACTCCCATATAATTTCTACTACCCATTCCTTAACGGGAAGTGCCAGTGTGTTATCTTTACTTCATCACCCTGCATTTTGTATCTTGGTAGTTATTGGCACATGATCTGAAATGGCTATTAGATCTGTATGAATGTTCTCAACTAAATGGACAAGTTCCTGTGAAATATAATTTGTCAAGTCTAGCCCAGATGTTCATCGTGCATACAGCTGCAGTAATCACAGATGGGGTTCTCTGCCATCAGGCGGGTCCTCGGTCGGCCGAATTCCAAAGTCTAGGTCCGGCTTCGGTTGTTGTCGCTTTCTCTCCTGACGTCAGTGAGGCAGGGGTATATAAGACACAGCCGACGCCATTTTCTTCAGTCTTTTTTGCCGCGCGGTGCCCGAAGCAGAAGCAGTTCGCAAGTGCTGGTCGGCCAGCTCCTGAATTTACGAAAAATTGGAAACCAAAGTCTTCATTAAAGCTAAGTACCCCGTTGGGGAACCTTTTCTTGCCTCAGACCGATGTCAGAAAAAGTTAACAATTGTATTTCTTGTGGGAAGCAAATACCGCATAAGGATTTCCATTCCCTCTGCATACCTTGTTTAGGCCCAGACCACGACGTCTCGGGCTGTCGCTTTTGCGCTACTTTCAATAAGCGCACTATTAAGCGTCGGGCGGAGTTCGCCCAACACTTTTTTGGTAAAGCCTTTGATTATAAAATGTCGTCGGAGACTCCGACTACTGTTTTCTCCAAAAAACGCAAGGACAAGGATCGACACGCGAGGTCCGCGGTCCCCACCGACACCACGCCAAAACCGGCTACACGTGGTCCGGTTCTCAGCGAGACGCCTATGCAGTCCCTGACTACCGACGACACTTCTTTGGCGGTGTCTTCTGTAACCGAGACCGCAGGTACCTCGGCCCTTACCCAGACTACAACCACCAAAGCCACTGTGAGCGTTGAGCCTCCTAATGTGGACAGGTCCACTTCCACCCATGGTGTCTTTAGACCCTCATCTTCCTTTTCCATTAAGGCCTTTACTAAATCCAAATCAGCCAGGCATCCCAAGAGGCCTGTTGCACAGGGCCCATCTCCAGGCCCCATGGCTAAAAAACAGATGCTTAAAATGGCTGAGGATTTAATTACTCTTATCAGGGGTTCACAACCCCCTCCAGACAAGAGACCCAGAGTGGAGGAAGATTCTCCCTCTTCTGATCAGGGCTCCATTTTTTCAGAACATTCTGATGCAGAGGAATACTCTTACTCCCCTTTTGAAGATTCTGATGCAGAGCAGTCCATTCCTTCTGTATCTCCTCCTGAGGATTTTTCTTTTGGGGAAACCTTGCACACTTTGAGGGAACACTTCCATTGGGAAGGCCAAGACTTTTCTGATTCCAAGAAAAGACTTAGGGAATTTCTTTTGTTACCTCAACACAGACCTCTGGCGATACCTCCTGTCCTGGACATACTTGATGATGTTTATTCGGAGGCTTGCCTTAATCCGGATTCCCTGCCCCAGTCAAGCGTGATAGGTACTACAGAGTTCCTAACTCTCACCAATTTCTTTACAAAAGCCATAATGCTGACCCTGAAACCATTTCTCAAGGCCCCAAGGGTATGAAGGCCTCTACTGCTAAGAATCCACTACCTTCCGAAAGAGAGTCTAGATCCTTAGAAAGGTGGGGAAAAAAGGTATATACCTCGGCCACCCTAGCCATGAGGGCCTTAAATTGTCAGTTTCATATGCTTAAATATCAGCAGTTTCTATTATCACAATTAAGAAATAAAATGTCTCAACCTGAACAATCAGATTTGAAGGAGTTGCGGGATATGATGCATAGTGCAGAACAAGTGGGTAAACACACCTTACAATGTGGATATGATGCCCTAGAGGCCTCAAGTAGAGCTGCTGTTACAGGATCAGTCATTCGTAGACATGCCTGGCTTAGGGAACAAATCTTGCCTGATCATGTGAAAGCTAAACATCTAGATGCTCCTTTACAAAAGGATGTGCTATTTGGTACAAATGCTGAGGAGATATTACAGAAAATGGAAGAAAAAGCCAAATCTATGCAAACTGTCAAAGCTTTTCTACAGGTTCAACCACCACGTTTTAGCAGAAATTGGCCTTCAAAAAACTGGTCCTTTCCAGCCACGGACAAGCCCCAAAGAGGTAGATACAGGCGCACAAGGGGCAGAGGACAATCACAAGGCTCATATAGAGGCAGGCAATGGCAAACTCCAGCACCAAGAGGTGGCGAAGACAGTGCACAACAATACAGGAAACAAACCCAATGACTCCCTCCTTTCCATGCCAAGCAAGTCTCAGCTGGCAGCACCCTTGGGAGGAAAGCTGGCATTATTTACAAGAAATTGGCATATTGTCACAACAGACAAATGGATCCTGGACGTTATAAACAGAGGCTACAGATTTCATTTCCACACTCTTCCAAAAATGAGAGACATGCCAAACCTGCCACACAATCAAAGGGCAGAGGCACAACTACAAATTTCAAAGCTCATAGACATGAAAGCTATTCAAGAGGTACCTACTCACGAACAAGGTCAAGGTTTTTATTCCAGGCTATTTCTGGTACCAAGGAAAGGAACCGACTGGAGACCCATTTTGGACTTATCCATCCTAAACACATTCTTACTTGTACCAAAATTCAAGATGCTCACATTACAGCAGCTTCTTCCCATGCTGGGCAAGGAGTTTTGGCTGGTAACATTGGACCTCAAGGAGGCATACCTGCATGTCCCAATCAGACAAAGCTGCAGAAGATACCTCAGATTTCTTGCAGGTTCAATCCACTATCAATTCTCTGCATTGCCCTTTGGCTTATCTACTGCACCCAGAGTATTCACGAAATGCCTGGCATCAGTAATTGCCTACTGCAGACTTCAAGGGATACAAATTTACCCTTATTTGGACGACTGCCTGATCCAAGCGGACAGCAAGCACATACTTCTGGAACATCTGGCTTATGTAACACGGTTACTGCATTCTCTGGGATACACAATCAACAAAGAGAAATCCAGGCTAACACCATCCCAGAAAATAACTTTCCTGGGTGCCAACTTGGACACAAACACCCAGATGGCCTACCTTACACCAGAAAAACAGGGGCAACTAACTCAGTACTTCAAAATACTAGCAAAATGTACCAGGCTTACTGCAAGGAAAAAATCCTGCAGGCTCTGGGCTTCATGGCATCTTGCATTCTTTTAATCCCATGTGCAAAGTTGCATATGAGAAAACTTCAATGGTACCTAAAAAACCTATGGTCTCAACACAGCCACAGTTTGGAAACAATAATACCAATAATTCCATGTTTGCAAAAGGAATTTCTATGGTGGGCCCAAGCATGTCAAACAAACACAGGTCTTCCATTTTGCAAGCCTCAAGCAAATCAAGTCATCACAACAGATGCCTCAGATTACGCCTGGGGGGCGCACATGACAGACAGGTGCATTCAGGGCAAATGGTCCCAAAAGGAAAAGCACCTTCACATCAATCAAAAAGAAATGCTTGCAGTGATAAATGCAATTACAGCTTTCAAGGACCTCCTGCATCCAGGACAATTATTGATAAGAACAGACAATACCACAGTAATGTGGTACATAAACAAACAAGGAGGAACACATTCATACCCCTTGTGCAGACTAGCCATGACACTTTGGAACTTGGCTCTGGAATGGCAAATCGAACTTCAAGCACAGTACTTGCCAGGTTTGGAAAACATGCTGGCAGACAATCTAAGCAGAAATATGACAGATCCACATGAATGGAAGTTGCATCCTCAAGTTTTTACAAAGATAATCCAAGCGTGGGGGAGGCCAGACATAGATCTCTTTGCCTCCCACAGGAATCATCAATTGGAAAAGTTTTGTTCAAGGACCTTTCATCCAAAGGCCTGGAGAGTGGACGCCCTTTCATTCAATTGGACAGCATGGACAGTTTACGCTTTCCTTCCTCTGCCTCTTCTGCCCAAGGTGCTCTTGAAAGCAAGAGCAGACAGACCGAAGATGATACTGATTGCTCCAGACTGGCCAAGGCAACACTGGTATCCACTCCTGAGGAGCCTAACACATACTCCTCCCTGGTCCCTACCTCTAATGCCTCTTCTGCTGACTCAGCACAGCTACAAAACTCTTCACAGACAGCTGAAAACACTCAATGTCGCTGCATGGAAAATTCCTTAACACCACAACAGACCCTACTCTCCAAAGAGGTGCAGGATGTCATTTTGGAGGCCAGGAGGCCATCTACTAGAAAGGCTTACTCAGCAAAATGGAAACAGTTTTGCTCTTGGAATGAGAAAAAAGGCCAGGACCCTAGAAAACTGAATTTGCCTCAGGTATTACAGTATTTAGCTGAGCTACTGAACAGTGGACTTTCATTTTCCTCCATAAAAATCCATGCCTCAGCCATTTCTGCAGAATTCAACATGGATCCACTCTTATTCTCTCACCCACTCTTAAGACAGTTCCTCAGAGGGGCTAAGAATATAAGACCACCAAGGAAACAACCAATACCAGCCTGGGATCTTAATTACATTCTAGAAAAATTAACATTGCCTCCCTTTGAACCAGCTGCCTCAACAGATTTGCAATATTTGTCCTGGAAAACAGCTTTCCTTCTGGCCATTACCTCAGCTCGTAGGGTTTCGGAACTACAAGCCCTCATGGCTGTGCAGCCCTTTCTCATCTTCCATCAGGACAGGGTTTCCCTTCGAACCAACCCTTCATTTATGCCTAAAGTGGTATCCAGGGTAGCTTTAAATCAAGCCATACACCTACTTTTATCCCAATCCTCAAAACAAAGGGAAAAGGCTGCTACACTCCTTAGACATCCATAGACAGCTATGTTATTATTTGGACAGAACAAAGCCCTTCAGGAAATCAGAACAACTTTTTGTGTCCTATGCTGTAGGAGCTCAAGGACAGCCAGTGACCAAACAGACAATTTCAAAATGGATAGGCCACTGCATACGGTTTTGTTACTCCTATCATGGAAAATCTGTCCCTACAGGCATCAGATCCCACTCCACCAGGGCCACAGCTACCTCTACAGCCTTCCTCAGAGGAGTTCCTACCAAAGATATTTTGGAGGCAGCCACTTGGAGTTCTGTGCATACCTTCACCAAACACTACCACCTGCCTTTATACTCCAAAACTAGAGCAGGCTTTGCCACTGCTGTGTTGCTGGGCATTCTGGCTCATCCCAGTTCCACCTAGTGCCTACCACCCTGTGCGTAGCTTTGAGATTCTACCCATCTGTGATTACTGCAGCTGTATGCACGATGAACATAATACAGTTTTGTACCTACCATAAATGTAGATGTTCGAGTGCTAATACAGCTGCAGTACAGTTTTCCCTCCCTCCTTCCCCTCTTGGTAAAGGCCTAGGGCCTAACCCCCCTTCATACAACCTGATTGGGTTATCCTTCCATGGTATATTTGCTTGCAACTACTGATTTTTGATTATACTGCATTGCATGTATATAAATATAATTTATTTATTGCCTTCCTTCTGGGGGCACCTGACATCTGGGGCAAGAAAGACTGAAGAAAATGGCGTCGGCTGTGTCTTATATACCCCTGCCTCACTGACGTCAGGAGAGAAAGCGACAACAACCGACGCCAGACCTAGACTTTGGAATTCTGCCGACCGAGGACCCGCCTGATGGCAGAGAACCCCATCTGTGATTACTGCAGCTGTATTAGCACTCGAACATCTACATTTATGGTAGGTACAAAACTGTACTTTACTGTACCTTGGAGAAAAATATGTAAATTCTCCGAGTTCCTATTACTGAATTCACGTCTTTCATGACAAATAGTTTCATAAATTTCTTCACAACTCTGCCCTGCTTTTTTTATATATTTTCCCTTCTAGGCCCCACAGATATATCCTCATTGATAGAAATCAAATTCTAGTCACTATATCCCTGCTGAAAGCTGATTATTAATCCCAAACATTAAGTTCCAAAATAGCAGTTTTAGGTGGAATATAATTACATGCCAGCATAATACTTATCCCTTGCCAGTAGCACTTTATTACTACAAATCTGCTATTATTATCTTTTTTTCATCTTCTATCACTACCGGAGATCCTCCAGCAATTAATATAAGTACTCCTCATTTTCATTTGTCCCTAATATTCTGTAGAATATCCACCCTGAAATTTTGATCAAATTTACATGCTCAGTTCTTTCCAAATGTGTCTTCGGCAGCATTGCTATTTGCACTCTGCATTTCTTAATATAATTAAGTATTCTTTCCTTTTACCTGTGAAACCATTCACATTCCAAGATAATATGAAAAATGTTGCCATTATGGTAAGTCTTTATTGCCACCTTTTGTATACTACATTTTTTAATGCCCATTTCCAACTTTTATATTACATGTACCAGTTAATGTTTGGTAGGTTAATCCTTTATGTTGTGTCTTTTGGCTTTTCCCAGTTAGGGGTCGCTACAGTGGAACTCCGGTCCGCTAATGATTGGCAGTTGATTTTTACGTGCCGAGTTGCCAGCCCTGACGAAGGTACGCCCATTCACGCATGTCTCCATGCAGAAGACGCTCTAGCTGAGAGTCGAACCAGTCAGCGTCTTACTATGAGGCGACAACGCTACCACAGCACCACCACCATGGGTCTAGGTTAATCCTTTATACAGTTTTTTTTTCATATCAATATTAGAAGCTATGTCACATTTTACAAGACTTTTTTTGTTTGAGGGTTTTTATTAAAATAAAAAATACCTCCAGAACCTGTTGACTTAATACAAACATACACACCTGTGTACATCTTCAAATAATGAAATTTAACCCTCCTAATAGGAACATTTTTGCCAAAAGAACAGCTGTTAACACAGGCTCTGATTAAGCTAAAATGAGGTTATCCTTGCTAAGACATGTTATTACCTGTGCTTCTACTTAAATTAATTGGTATATTTTTTAATCTTTATTCCCCCTCCCACAGATATGAAACTACTTGCATACATTCAGAAATTAACTTTTAGCCTTGAAGAAACCAGTGTTCTGTCTTTTACTGCCATATTATCAACTTGCATCCATGAAAATGTAAGCAAAAAAGAAAGAAATGTAGTCATCCGTTGCATCCTGATAGACAAACTGAAATATTTATTGCTAAAAGAACACTTTTCATTATATTCAGTGTCCCATATTTACTTGTTTTTTGCTTAAAATTAATTAAATTAAGCAAGGGGTCTTAATCCAGAAATTCACCTATACAAAAGTAAGAGAGAAAACGTATCATCTCTAAATATATTATGATCTGTGGACTTTTACCCCATCCCCCACCTCAATATAACCCAAGGTGACAGCCTCTTAATGTAAACATGCTTCTGTCTAAATTTACTTCTCTTTTTGCACTGTAATGCCTACATTTCTTAATATCTAAAAAGAAGAGAGAGAATAGGAAGGGAAAAAAGTCATCTGTTTAATAACTGCACTGTAATGCCTATATTTCTTAATATCAGAAAAGAAGAAAGAACTAGAATAGGAAGGGAAAATGCATCTGTTTAATAACTTTATCACTTACAAGAACAGCTAAAAACACTTTACTATACAACATGCAATTTATATAATGAAAATTTTCATAGAAATACTGTTAATTACTTAGTCTTTCCAAACATTAATGACATGAAGTGAGGCAAGTACCTCTCAATTCCTCGCAAGTTTAATAAAGTCAACAAAAGTCCACTCTTTCCACCTATTCTTATACAGATGTATTTCACAAGTATGATTGGTGCTTTGCAGTCTCACTTTTATTTACTGATTTCCATGTTGCTGGTCTTCTTCCTGTTTATCTCCATCTCCCAACTCCAGATTTCTGTTAAGTTCCATGGTGCTCTCAGTTATTTGGTCAACTCTCTGTCTCTCAAGCATTTTCCTTTGGAACAGTGGAAAGGTTTCAATAGCAAAGCCTGTCCCTGTGCTTCATTATCAAAAGAATGGCAGAGTCCCCTTCTCTTTGATGGCTTATTTTTTGTTGGATAAACTTTTGCATTTCTTGTGTAGCCTGTGCTGCATTAAAAAATGACATAGATCCTCCAGGAAAACAATGTTCTGAAGAGGCTGGATACAGCAGCTTGAATCTCACACCTGCCTCTCAACATTTCCTAATTACTGGAATAAATTTGTTTCTCTTCTGCCTGGTGTACAGTGAATAATCAAGGTGGTGGTGTCAATCTCGCCCTATATTCTCACTGATGGGTATCCATCTCAGCCTTTGTAAAAGCTTGAGAACTTCAGCAAAGCTTGTGGGCAATCTTCCTACCCATAATGCAGTCCCCCAACTTCCCCAGATATCATTTGCCACTCTGCAAGAAGGATTTTCAAGCAAGCTCCGGGCTATTTTTTTGGCTACCATGTACAAATCTTTCATAGCTTTGTCTTAAAATTTTTCCTCATACTTCTAGTTTACTTATAGTTTAAATTTCTTCTCTAGTTTTAGTGCCTTTCCTAATTAGTTGTTTCCTAGTTAGTTTTCCCCTTTCCATTAGCGCCTGTTTAAGTTAGAGGACTTTTAACCTACACCCATTTTAGTTAGAGTGTGTCCATTTATTTTACCTTTCCCTTCCTTCTATTCATAGGTAGTATTTATTAGTTGTCTCCCTTCCGGTTACTGCTCATTTTAGTTAGAGAGCAGTTAACCAAGTCCGTTTATGTTAGATGACTCATCCCCCCCCCACAATTCTTGAGTTTATTTTAAAAAAAAGTGAGAGAGCACAAGTTTAATCTTTCTTTCATTAACTTTCTTCTTTCTTAGTGTCTTGTTTGGTGTTGCTAACTAGTGCTAGCTTTGTTCAGTTTGTGTCAAAAAGAAGGCAAGCCCTTAGGGTTCAAAAATGTGAAAAGTGTAGTAAAAAGATGTCCCTCAGTGACTCGCTCACTTTGTGCATATACTGTTTGGGGCCTCTTTATTTGCTAGAGTCCTGTTGCCATATGCCACGCTTTTAACCAGAGGGCAGTTATGGAATGAAAAAATAAATTGATTTTGAAAGGGTTAATAAAATCACCGTTTTCTGAGGCTGTTTCAGCTGATTCGTCCTCTCCAAAATCGGATAAATCCAAGAGAGCAGGAAAACAGTCTTCTCTTGCTCCGAAATCCTCGTCAGAGCCAAAGGCCAAGCAACTAAAGGTGTCCAATTCTACAGCACCTATGGAGCAGACAGCAACGTCCAGAGCAGGAACTTCATTGTAGCAGACAATATCCTCAGCTCCAAAATTTTCTACTGACTCATCAGCTCCGAAAGACCCGTCACCAGCTAAGTACTGCTATCGGAGCTGATCTCCATCCTTGGAACCAATTACATCTCAGCTCCTTTCACCATTTTTAACCAGATCCAGATCCTCAACAGTGTCTACCAGATCAACTAGGAACTTCTCAGATGAAGATCTGGATAGGGTGGTGCAGATGCTTCTAAATACACCTGCCTTAGCCAAGCTTCTCCTGGATCCAAACCCAAAGGAGTCAGATCAGACTCATCATCTGCCTTTGGCACCTTCTCCTCCTCTGATCCATCCTTTGGTTTTGGAGCTGGAAGACTCCAATATCCAACTAATGTCTGTATCGGGTCCAGGGCCTATCAACTCCTCGGATCCGGTGTCTGCCCCAAGTGTCTCCTCCCAGTTGGAGCAAGAGACCTCTGGGAGCTGACACTCACCAATCGGTTCTTCAGAGCTTGCTCGGATCTGCCCCTCTCTCTCGGGGCCTAGGCACAGATGGGTTTTGCTCCCACCTCATCTTTGGAGCTTCTGTCTTTTGCTCCACAGACTATTCTGCCCTGACATCTGTGTTGTCGGATCAGGGAAGTTCTTCAGAGCAGGAGCGGACTGCTTTTGAAGTTATGAGGAGGGTGATGACTGCCCCCTCAGTCTAAGGCACAGTCGTCATTGAATCTTCCTCCCTTGTCAGCACAGGTGTCTTTATCTTCTCACCCCCAATCACAGGACCATAGAGATCCCAGGGGACTCCCCCATCTTCTGAAACTTCCCCAGAATACCCTACTGTGGAAGTCCCTGGGATGAGATTATGCAAGATGTAGCATCTGAACTCCCCAGAGGAGTTTGTCACTTCAGATTCTGGCCTTGATGAAGCAGAAGGGTCCCCATGGTTGCCTCCTGAGGACATCTCCTTTGGCGACATCCTGGAAATTTTAAAACAGAAAGATGACTGGCAGTCCTCATCCCCTTCAGCCAAGGAGTCAGTATACCTGAAGGCCTTTCAGATCTCACCCTTCAACCTCTTGGGTGACACCGCCTTCTGACGAGCTTATTCAAGTTAATCTCTTGGAAGGCCTAGGAGACCCCAGATTCCATAGAACCAATCCTAGGAGGCCAAGCAAGTATATTACAGCTCCTAAGGACCAAGCCTTTCTTACTAAAGGAGTAGCAGTGGATGCTATGGTCATGGCTGCTGCCACAAAAAAGTAACGTTCTGAGACCAGTTCCTCAATCCATCCTCCTAATAAGGATTCCAGGACCATGGATAGGTATGGGAAGCGCATCTTCTCATCAACAGCTTTTACACTACAATTGCTGATCTATCTCACTCATTTCATCAGACTTCAGAGTGACATGCTGAAAGAATTATCAGACTCCCTCCTCTTAATTTCTTCAAATCTTTTCGGTTTCTAATACCATGATGGGAATGGACCCTATTCCTAAGTCAAAGTACAATTAAAGTTCATGAAATTAGTATTGTTTCAATCTTTGATGTCAGACAAAAGTGCTCTTTGCGGCACCTGCAGTGTGCCCAGTAATGAATCCATCTGCAATTAGTACAAGGTTACATGGATTGGTAACATATACAAATACGATTGTAGATTCTTTTTTGTAAGACCCGTTGTTCCTACTACTATTGGAACTGTCTGGGTATTTTTCTTTCACATGGCTCTCATTTCTTCCTGCAGATCCTGATATTTTATGACTTTGTGTGCCTCTGTATGCAACACATCTTAGTCACTGGATGTGGCGATTTCAATGATGAATGCTACTTTTGTCTTCTTTTCATTTTCATAGACCAGGGAGCTGTAGCTGATGCAGTGGCAGATAAGGTCAGCACACAGCTCACTACCCTTAACTTGGTGGTCAACTCGTCCATGAGACTCATTTCATATGCAGCAGGTGGAATGAGTAGACCAGCAGGTTCAGGCATATTGATTAGGAGTCAGGCCTGGATGCGCCTTTGCGGAGCCCTTTAAGTCTTCCTTTATTAACTCATTCACTGCAGTGGATCTCAGGCAGTATGCACTGTAACTTCCAAAGGGCGGAGCCTAGGCCTTTTGACTGAATCAAATTATGTCTGCACATTTAAAACAAATGATCTGAAGTAGTTAACTTCATTTGTGCAGCAACCTATGGGAATCGGATCCGACCTCGGATCTGAGCCAGCAGTTTTCAACAGCTTTAGATCCGAGCTCCAAGCTCCTCCCCTACCCATAATCCCCTGCCAACCCTGACTGACCTCAGATCTAGTTTGCCGCGGTTAACAAACAGCAGCTTGATCTAGAGTTCCAGGCGTTAGAGACTTTTTTGTGAGAAAAAAATTTACCTTTTCTTCTCTTTTCTTAAGTTTTTGTTTGTGAGTGTTTCCAGGTCCTTTTTGTATAAAACCCTCTCTAGTTTAACTTTATATTTTTTGTCATTTACCTCCCCCTTCCTTCGTGGTTCCGTTAGGGTTGTGTGTGTGTGTTTGGGGCCTAACGTGTGTGGTTTTTCACTTTTAGTTAATATGGCTGAGGCCCCAAAGCCGATCTTTTCTAAGTGCATCGAGTGTGGCCATAAGCTGTCCCCGGTGGATGGCCACACTCGGTGTGTGTTGTGCCTTGGGGTTGAACACCTGTCTTCTGGTTGTTCCATCTGTGCGGCATTCAACCCCAGGTCACTCAAGGACCAGAGGTCTAAGCTGATTCTGGCGGGTCTTCTGCCCCTGGATTCGGCTTCTACCTCCGCTCCTCCCGTGGCTCCCACTGCGGCTGCCACTCCTGCTTCCCTCCCCCCGGCCGGGGCTCAACCTCCTGCCTTAGGCCCAGAGGAGAGGGAGGCCAGGAAAGAGAAAAGGAGGGAGAAACACCACAAGCGACCGGCCGAGGCCTCCGCTTTGGCCCCCCCGGCTAAGCGGTCTTCTCCCTCCAGAACTTCTGGGTCCCCTCCATCTCGGATCCGGTCCCCGTGCTTCTCACCGGGTCCTGAGGAGGAGGAGACCTGATCTCCTTCGAGGTCATCGAGGCAACACTCCCGTCCCGCCTCAGTAGCCTCATCAAGATCAACCCGAAGTCTCACGGATGCAGATTTGAACCGGATGATGAGAAGATTCCTCCAAGCCCAACTGCAGATGGGAGTGCTCCTGCCTCCCCCCCCCCTTCAGGGGGGAGCTCGACCCCTTTTTTTGCCCCAATAGCTCCTTCTCTGTCCCGCTTCCCGGGCTCGGAGTCTTCGGAGCCGGGCAGCCTTGGAGCCGGGGGGGTGTCGTCGCCGATAGTCTCGGGTACTTCCATTTTCTTCGGATCCGAGCTCTCGGAGCCGAGGGCTGAGCTTCGGATCCAGGGGTATCGGTATACCTTCGGCTCCGTCCAGGTCGGAGCATACTGGTCCGTCGGATCCGATCGCTTCGGCGCCGGCCCTGATCCATCCATCGGATCCGAGTGAGGGTCTGCTTTCAGATCCCAGAGAGAGCAGCTCTCCCTCGGCATTCGACGTGGTGGAGACGGCCCTGTCGAGAAATATCAGGCCCCGGCCCTTGCCACGGCTCCACCCTGCACTCCTTCTATGTTGGGTCTGACTTCCATCACCCGGTCCCAGGGACAGCCTGCTCTGACGTCCCAGGTCGTTCCTTTGGAACAAGACGTGGCTGGTGAGACCTCCTTGGACAGCCCCCCCCCCCCGAGGAGGTTCCTCACAAGCGAAGGTGCAAAAGGAGGCACCTGGACTCCCCCGAGTCCTTGACTGAGGACACGGATTTGGAGGAGGGGGAAGGCTGCCCAAGATCACCCCCCCGAAGGTGTCTCATTTGGTGACATCATGGAGATGCTCAGGATAAGGGGGGGTGGTCTGCCCCAAAGCCTACCTCGGACGAATCCGTGTTCCTGGAGGCATTTGAAGCAGGCCCGTCTACCTCTTAGGTGTCTCCTCCGGCCAACCCCCTGGTAGATTTGATTACTACCAGGGTGTGGAAGGAGCCGGACACTGTGGAGCCAGTCCCCAAGCGCCCGGACAAAATTCTCAGTCCACCCTCTGACAAGTCCCACTGGAGTAAGGGTCCCCTTGTAGATGCCATGTTGGTGGCGGCGGCCACCAAGAGGGAACTAGCTCAGGAGAGTCCCTCAGTTCATCCCCCGAGCAAGGAGTCTCGGTCGATGGACCATTTAGGGAAGCGGGTCTTTAGTTCAGCTACCTGCTCTGTGAGGTCGCTGAACTACATGGCACATGTGCTTTGACTGCAGTGGGACCTTATCAAAGAGTACGCTGCATCGCCCCCCCGAGTCCATGTCGGTGAAGGACAAGCGATTGCACTCCACCCGAATGGCCACTCTCCGATCCATATCAAACACCTCTATGCAGCTATTGTCCCATGCCAAGGAAGGAGTCGCTAGAGCCAGCGGAGCGGGCCTTGTCATGAGGCATCAGGCCTGGCTCCGGCACTGTGATTTTGCGGAACCCTTCAAGGCGTCTTTCGCTAATGCCCCTTTCGATGGTTCTGCCCTTTTTTGGCAAAACTGTTTGCGATACCTTGGTCCAGAGCAAGAAGGATGGGAAGACGTTGTCTGCTGTCAGAGTCCGCTTCTCTGCTCCCCAGAGGTCCTTCTCCAAGAACCAAAAGGGACAGAAGAAGATGTGGTTCCGGAAGTCGCAACAGTCCCATCCTGCTCCGGACTCCCAGCCCTTCAGCGGCAGAGGAGGGCAGGGTGGATGCCACCCTAGAGGCAGAGGGGGCCTGCGAAACTTTGAATCCAGAGAACCCTTCTCGGACCAACCCACACAACACCCCTGAGGGGTTGCCCAACTGCTCCACTCTGGAGGCAGTCGGGGGGCATTTCTCGAAGCACCTAGCAGCTTGGGAGTTCATCACGACAGACCGCTGGGTGCTTCGCATTATATCCAGAGGATATCAGATTCCCTTTTCTCTTTACCCATGCAGCCCCAGATACCTCCCCAATGTCCCACCCGATCAAAGGGTGGCCGCAGCAACAGAAATCCAACAGTTGCTGGAAAAAAGAGCCATCCAACACGTTCCCCCAGACCAGTGTGGGTCAGGGTTTTACTCCAGGTTCTTCTTGGTGCCAAAAAAGACGTGGGACTTAAGACCTATCCTCGACCTCTCCCCCCTGAACCTGTCAGTAACCAAAGAGGAGTTCCGCATGGTCACCCTTCAATCCATTCTCCCCCTTTTGCGGGAGAATGACTGGATGTGCTCTATAGACCTCAGGGATGCTTACTACCACATTCTGATGGACAGGCGATCCAGAAGGTTCCTCTGCTTCCGGCTAGGAGCCAGTCATTTCCAATTCAGGGTCCTTCCCTTTGGTCTCACCACAGTCCCCAGGGTGTTCACCAAAGTGTTAGCGGTGATAGCGGCCCACCTGAGGCTCCAGGGAATTCAGGTCTACCCATACCTGGACGACTGGCTCCTGACCGCCCCGACAAGGCATCTACTCTGCGCAGCCAGAAACTACTTTCTTCGTCTAGCTCCCCAGCTGGGGATCACTATCAACATAGAGAAGTCATCTCTTACCCCGACTCAGACTATAGACTTCATAGGGGCCAGATTAGACACAAACAAGCTCCTAGCTTTCTTGACCACAGACCGGCTACGATCCCTGAGGCTACATGTGTGGGCCATTCTACAATCTCCAGCTCCTCCGGCGGAATTGGTCCTGAGGGCTCTAGGCTCAATGGCGGCAGCAATCAACCTATTGCCAATGGTGCATTTGAACATGAGGGCCTTACAATGGACCCTCTAGGTCCAGTGGTCCTTTCTTCGATATCCTCCGAGCCATCCCATTCCCCTCAGCAGGGCTTGCAAGAGGGTCCTCTTATGGTGGCTCCAATCTCCGAACTTCCAGGAAGGACGCCCCTTTTCTGTGGCCCCTCTCCTAGCCACGGTGACCAGAGACGCCTTCCGCCTCGGGTGGGGGGGGGCATTGTTCAGGCAGGACAGTCCAGGGCACGTGGGACCTCACGGAAACCTCTCTGCATATCAGTGTCCTAGAGATGAGGGCAGTGCTGTTAGCGTTGCAAGCACTTCAGGACCTTCTTCCTGTAGGAACGATTGCGATTCAGACGGACAATATGTCTGTTGTCTGGTACATCAACAAACAGAGGGGAACCAGGTCTTACCCACTCTGTCGAGAGGTCATGAGGGTGTGGGAATGGGCGATCTCCACCAACCACTTTCTTATAGCAACGCACATTCCAGGGCGGTCCAACATCCTAGCGGACAGACTAAGTCGCACCATCATGTTACCACACGAGTGGTCTCTGAATCCCGAGATAGCGAATCGGATTTTCACCGAATGGGGTCAACCCTGTTGCAATTTCTTTGCTTCTCCCTCAAACACAAAATGTTACAACTACTTCGCTCTCATCCCCCCCCCCCCCGGGGAACCTCCGAGAGATGCTCTGGTGCATGCTTGGCCTCCCGGTCTACTTTATGCTTACCCTCCTCTTCCTCTGATGCTGAAGTTTCTACAGAAAGCCAGCCGGTTGGGGAGTAGGATAATCCTCATTGCCCCATTCTGGCCTCGTCGAATCTGGTTCCCTTACCTTTGGTCTCATCTGGTGAATCCTCCTTGGATTCTGGATCCCTGTCCGGATATAATATCCCACCCCCTAGATCTCCCAGCGCCGAATCTGGACAATCTCAAGCTCACAGCTTGGCTGCTCCAGTTCCACTTGTAGCTAGGACTCCCGGTATCTCTTCCCCAGTTAAAACTATTCTAGTTGCAGCGCACAAGCCTTCTACTAGAAAGATCTATAGTAGCAAATGGAAACGTTTCTCCATTTGGGCGGAACATCGAAATTTGGATCCTTTCACAGCTCCTTTGCCCGTGGTATTAGACTTCCTGTCAGGGCTGTTTCATCAGGGGGCTAGCTCCTTCACAGTCAAGGTTCAACTAGCAGCTATCTCTCATTATCATGTGGGAAATGAACTGGGCCCTTTGATCACCACGAAATTGTGTAAGACTTTTTTGAAGGGCACCTTTCTGCTCAGACCTCCAGTGAAGGATGTAGTCCCTCCTTGGGATTTAACGCTGGTGCATCAGGCCTTGACAGCTCCCCCGTTTGAGCCTGCAGCTTCAGTAGATCTTAAATTCTTGTCATGGAAAAAAGCCTTTCTTGTTGCCATCACCTCGGCTCGAAGGGTCTCTGAACTACAAGCCCTCTGTGTAAAACCCCCATACTTGACTTTTCACAAGGGTAGAGTTTACCTCAGGACCAATCCCTCTTTTCTTCCCAAGATTGCCTCTGAATTGAATATTAACCAGTCCATCAACCTACCAGTCTTCTTTCCTAATTACCAAAACAAAGGGGAATACAAATTACACTCACTGGATGTGCATAGACAACTTCGCTTCTACATCCACAGGACATCTGATCATAGGCAATCTGACCAGTTGTTCGTCTCCTTTGCCAAATTTAACTTGGGTAAATCTGTGTCTAAAGTCATGCTCTCTAGATGGATTTTGCAGTGTATCCTTTTAGCATATGAAAGTTCTGGCAGGCCTGCACCTCAGGGAGTCCATGCCCACTCTACTTGGTCTATGTCTACCTCTGCGGCTTTTAGAGCTAGAGTCTCTTTGGGTGATATTTGTTCAGCAGCCACTTGGGCCTCATCTCATACTTTTATCGATCACTATAAATTGGACATTTTGTCCAGAGGGAGAGCATCCTTTGGCTCTGCAGTGCTCCGAAACATCCTTCCATGAAGGCCTCCCAAGGTTCAGGTAGCTGGGGACTCTGTCCCATAGATTGCTGCACAAATGAAGTTAACTACTTCAGATTAAGAAGTTATGTACTCACCATAACGTTCCATCTAAGTAGGTAAACTTAATTTGTCAGCAACCGTCCCTCCCTCCTGCCCCCTCACTTACGAATGTTTTCATACTCGGGTCCATGGATGTTACCCACTTTATCTTTGAGAGTAATAGTCTTCAAGCAGTATCTGCTTTTGGGCAAACCTGATCTGAGGTCAGTCAGGGTTGGCAGGGGATTATGGGTAGGGGGAGGAGCTTGGAGCTCAGATCTAAAGCTGTTGAAAACTGTCAGCTCGGATCCGATTCCCATAGGTTGCTGACAAATGAAGTTTACCTACTCAGATGGAACGTTATGGTGAGTACATAACTTTTTATTCATATCTCTGGAACCGTAAGGGTTATGAAAAAAGTACAAATGGCAAACTCTTCAGCACAAACTATTTGATGGTAGTATTATTTTTTCAGTTATAGATCTTAAACCAAATTTCATAAGTCACAGTAAACACAGTTACTATTACATTTGCAATATTTTGTAAGTAACTTATAATAGCTCAGCAGCCATTCAAGTCAGACACATAGCATCAGCAGCATTTTATTCAACTAGCTGAGACCTTTCATATGAGGCTAAGGAGTTCTGTCTGTGTTACTTGGTTGTTGAGATATTTAGAAAAATGTAAAACATATATCTATAGAAATTAATATCATAAAAGCAACAGTTAATATCTATTTATCTGCACTAGGCAGAGATGAAATTTTAATGCAGTTGAGTTTGCCATTGTGTAAGCTTTAAGATGAAATATTTTAAAACCTTGTGCATAGCATAGTTTTGGAATTATTGACACAAATATGAACATGCAACATAATACAGATGCACCTGAAGGTGTCATTCGGCTGTAATGAGTTAATGCTGTCTTCGATGGCTCATCTCTCTTTGGACCCAGTGTGAGCAGGAGGGTAAGACTTTGTCTGCCATTGGAATGCATTTTTCCACACCCACCAGACCATTTGCAAAGGGTCAGAGAGTTAGTGGGAAAATGTGGTTCAGGAAATCTCAAAGATCTTACCAGGACACACAGGGTGGTAGTTCCTCCAGGGGCAGAGTGGGGACAGTAACGGAAGATGCAAGAGGAGGTCTGCAAAATCAGGGGTCCAGAGAATCTTTCTTTGGCAGACCCTTTCAGCGCTCCTGAAGGAGTACCCAACTGTTCGCCTCTGGAGGCAGCCGGGGGACAACTGTTGCTCTACCTAAAAACCTGGCAAGAAATAACCAATGACAAATTGATGCAGGACATTATATCCAGGGGTTGTATTATTCCCTTCTCTTTCCCTAGTCCTGTAAACAAATCAGTTCAGACATTCCACCCAGTCAAAAGGAACAAGCAACGTTAGAAATTCAAAAGTTCCTAAGAAAAAGAGCCATCCAAGAAGTCCCCACAGACCAGAAAGGATCTGGAACTTGATCAAGATTCTTTTTGGTTCCAAAGAAAATGGGACTGGAGACTAATCTTGGATCTCAGCAAACTAAACAAATCAGTGAACAAAACCAAGTTCCGACTGGTGACAATGCAGCTGATACTTCCATTCCTGGAGCAAGACAGTTGGATGTGCTGTATAGACCTTCAGGATGTGTATTACCACATCCTAATGGAAAGATGATCCAGAATGTTCTTGTGCTTCTGTCTAGGAGCCAGTCAAATCCAGTTTTGAGCTCTCCCCTTTGGTCTCACTACAGCCTCCAGAGTGTACACCAAATGTGTGGCAGTAGTGGCAGCTCACCTGAGACGCCAAGGATTCCAGGTGTTTCCATATCTGGACGACTAGCTCATAACCACCCTGACCAGGCATCTACTGCTACAAGCCAGGGATTGTACACTCCAGGTTTGCTTCTCCCTAGGCATTATCATAAATTACAACAAATCTTCTCCATCTCAAAACTTAAATTTTATAGGAGCACAGATAGCTACAACCACACTGATAACAAGACTCCCTCATGACAGTGTACACAGTCTTCATTTACATGTGAGATTGTTATTCAAGAAAACTTGAGCCAGTGCAAAACAAGTGCTATAAGTTCTGGGGATGATGGCAGCATCTATTGTACTTATTCGTCTAGCTCACCTACATATGAGGATACTTCAGTTGTTACTTTCCACACAATGGTTGATCCTGGAATTAGCAATGGTCGCTCAACATTTTCATAACCAGTTCTTGCAAAAAGGATCTCAAGTGGTGGATTCACTCTCCTTCAGTATCTCAAGGCTGTCCTCTTATCCCCCCTCAACCTCAAGTCATGGTGGCCACGTCCTAGAGATGAGAGCAGTGCTCTTGGCATTGCAAGCATTTCAGAACACTCTCCCTCTAGGAACGATAGCAGTTCAGTCAGACAATATGTCAGTAGTCTGGTACGTAAACAAGGAGGAACCAGATCTTACTTCCTTTATCAAGAAGCTGTAAGGGTTTGGCAGTGGGGAACATCTTCCAATCATTTTCTGACTGCAATGCACTTCCAGGGGAAATCCAGCATGATTGCAGACAAATTGAGCAGGGCCATATTATGACCGCACGAGTGGTCCCTCAATCAGAGTGCAGCAGAAGAGATTTTCCTAAAATGGGGCCAGCCTTGCTGTGATCTTTCTGCTTCACCCAGCAATGCCAAGTGCAGCAACTACTTTGCCCTAATCACGGCTATGGAGTAGTCACCAAGGGATGCACTTGTTTCAGGACTCCTATATGCTTTCCCTCCGACTCCTGTAATTCCCAAGTTATTGCAGAAAGCAAGTTTGTTGGACACCATGATAATCCTGATTGCACCTTATCGACCTCATCAGATCTGGTTTCCCTTCCTACAGCCTCATCTTCTGGGCGAACCATCGATTCTGGACCCAGCTTCAGATCTACCAACACATCCGTCGTGAATGGGACATTCCAGCCTCCAAAACCTCAAGCTGACAGTTTGGCTGCTCCAGTTTCCTTGATTGCAAGGTTTCCTCTTCTTTCCACTCTGGTAAAACATATTATGTTGTCCTCCTATAAAACCTTTACACGAAGATTATACAAGAGTAAATGGAATAGGTTTGTAATATGGGCAAGTGATAACTAGATAGACCCCTTTTCTGTGCCCATAGATTCTATCCTGGAATTTCTAGTGAAACTTTTTCATGAAGGTGTGGCTGCTTCTACTATTGGAGTCTAACTGGCAGCAATCTCAAATTTTCATGTGGGAGAAAATGGCTCTATAATCATGTCGCACAGACTCTGTAAAGCCTTTTTGAAAGGAACAATGATGATTAGATCCCCACACAAGAATCCGGCTCCTCCCTGAAATTTCAATTTCGTTTCAACAAACATCACTTGTTCCCCCTTTGAACCTTTGTAAACATGTGATCTAAAGTTTCTGTCTTGAAAAACACTCTTTTTAGTGGCTATTACCTCAGCCAAAAGAGTCTCAGAATTGCAAGCCTTGTACACCAAGCCCCCTTACCTGGTTTTTCATAAGGACAGAGACTCTTTACGCACTAACCCTTCATTTCTTCCAAAGGTTGTGTCAGAAAGTCACCTAAATCAATCCATTGAGCTGCCAGTGTTCTTCCCTAATTACCAGAACAAAGGTGAATACTCATTGCATCTTCTAAATGTACATAGACAATTACGTTTTTACTTACACAAAACTTCAGGTTTTAGGAAATCGGATCAGTTTTTCACAACCTACTCAGAGACTAGAAAAGGTCAGCTAGTCTCAAAGGTTACTTTATCTACATGGCTCACTTTTGTATGTCCTACATGTACGCTTCTAAAAGCAGGTCTCTTCCCTTTCATGTTAAAGCACACTCCACCTGGTTGGTAGCTACATCTGCAGCTTTTCAAGCAAGGCTACCTGGGACGATATCTGTGCTGCAGCCATGTGGGCAAAACCACATACCTTTATTACTCATTAGAAATTGTATTTGGCTTCCAGGAGTAGAACTTCTTTTGGTTCTATGGTTCTGAGGAATATTCTCCCATAAGCCATCCAGGAATTAGGTTGTTTGGGACGCAGTCCCATCAGTGAGAATAAAGGCAAGATGAACAACAACACACAAAGAAGTTATGTACTTACCATAACGTTCCATGTGTCCATCTTGGCCTTTATTCTCACAACCCACCTTCCATGCCCCCTTCCAGGTCTCTTGGGAGACCGAGTGAACATTGGATTTATGGATCTCCATAGCCTCAGAAATACTAATCTTGACCTGTAGTAAGCATAACTACTGTGTACGTTTTTTTTTTCCCCTCCATATAATAGACATTTGTTGCTCTCCTTATTTCTGGGTGGGCAAACAAGATCTGAGGAAGTTGAGGAACTGCATTATGGGTAAGGAAGGATGCCCGTAAGCTTTGCTGAAGTCCATAAGCTTTTGTAAAGGCCAAGATGGATCCCACATCGGTGAGAATATAGGCCGAGATGGACAACACACATGGAACATTATGGTAAGTACATAACTTCTTTTTTTTTTTTCCACAAACAATGCTGTCCCCAGATTTTAATACTTTGCCCTTTTGCCACAGTATTTTCAGGATCAACTCTTCTGCTGGTAGGTTTGCATCTTTACATATAAAGTTCTTGGATGCTTTCTCATGGCCAGATTTGGAGCATGCACATGATGTATGTACCCTTTCAAATAACTGTTCCTACTGTGGAGTGCCAGTCCCGTTTTTTTATTTCTACTTTCATAAAATGAATACAGTCTGTTCCATCTAGTTTCGCTGGTACAGCAGAAAGTGTTATATTTTCTCTATGTGCTCTGTCTTCTACTTCCACCATTTTTTTAAACATCTCATCTTGAGCAATTTCATACTTAGGCAGCCTTTTATTTAGTTTGACCTCTGGATTTTGTATTTTTATCAGTATATCTGAATATATGTTTAAAGTTTCTTCCAATTTTCCCACCGTTTTATTTGAATTGACATACTCCTTCAATGTTTCATTTATTTTAATCAGCTCTGAGCGTATTTGACTTATTTTTATATTAATGGAAGCCATATCTTGCACCAAAACTGGAGCTTCAACTGCATTTTGCTGAATAGCTCCAGGATTCTTCCCAGTCAAAGTTTTCTCTTCACCTTTTCTGGTTGATTTTCTTTCAGGCTGTCTTAGTTTCTTTTTGCAGGCATCTAGGCACTGTACTTACTCTGCAATAACTCAACTTTACTCAAGCTTACAATATCAATGGCTTCTTTCCCATTTTTAGCTTTCACACTGGGAGAACTTAAGCTGTTGAGGAGTGTGCAGCCATCTTGGAAGTCCCTGTTTTAGCATGTGTCTTATCTCCGTTATTGCATTGTTTAACCATTTTCTTCCGTATTTCGTGGTCTGAGATTTTTTTCTGTGATTAATGATGTCCCCAGAAAAAGTCACCAACCAGTGTGCCTGATGAAAAAAGATGCCTACAAAGGATTAGCATTTGCTGTGCTAATTTTTGTCTTGGAGAAAAATCAAGATATAACTAATTGTAAGCAGTGTAAAGCTTAAAAAAATACATAAATGAGAAGGAGCTCTTAGAACTTTTGAGAAGCAGAAGGAATTGTTAGTGCTGGAACAAGAGACAACTGGCCTTCACCCACGGTAAATCATCTGCCATCTCAAATTAGGCAAAGTTTAAGGAATCACTCAGAGTACCATAATGTGATGAGTTCCAAGATAGCCTTGGAAAAATAATTCACAAGAGGAGAAAAACTGGCTCTAGGGGCCCAGCTGTATCACACAGGACTTGAGGGTTCTGGACTCAGAGAGTTTGAGGTGTATCTTTCCCCTCTACCCTCTCCTTTCTGAGACAGTTGCCCTCATTTGGTAGCACCTACTAAAGCAGGATGTGGGATAGTTACTTAAGCTGAAAATCAGGACTCTGAGTTTTCCACATGATTCACAGTTGGATACTAGTTCCAGTTCATAAGAGGAAGGGCTGTTCAGGAAGCTCCCACCTCCTAATCCTGCTTCTGAGGAAGACCGTGTCTCAATTTTAGTACATTTTCCTTCAAATAGTGCTTCTTCTCCCATATTTAGGTCTTTGACAGCAGTAGATGAGCCTTTACACTTCTGACACCCAATCCATGGATATCTGAAGGACTGATGTTCCTTTTAGGTCCTGCTTAGTTCAGCTGTAAGATTTTTTCACAGGAGTGTGTAGTGGCATGGCAGAGAGACTCACCTTAATTGGAGCAACCCAAGCACACCGCCATAATTCAGGAATCCCTCTTCAGTTTAAAGAGGGAACCCTACCCCTGAAGGGTCATCAGATTCAAACCTAAGACAGCAGTATTTGTCTTACACTCACCAGATTCTCAGTGTCTTACATAGTATGATAAGGCACTGATAATGATTTTGGTGTTTCTTCATGAAACTCATGAAGAAGCTTTTGAGGTGGCAAGGCAAGAAATTTTCTTGATACTTGAAGTATTTCAAACTCCTTGTCATCGAAGAACTCAAGCCCTCCTGCTTTTTCACCATTGATGCAAACTTTCAAATATGTTTTTTCAACACCTCATTGGAACCAGATTTTCCTGCCCTCTAAACACAAAAAAGAAAAACTGATACCTTCTATAGTATGCAAAAGTGTGGACATATTTGCAAGAACACAATGACAGATCTATCACTTGTTTCCCTGGGAGCTTCAAAATGATACTAAGAGCCAGATTAAACAAAAAGAAACATGCACACACCTTTTTCAGCTTTGGAGCTCTAGACTGTGAATTACCAGATCTAATGTCTTCTGTGTGGCGACATGCGTGAATGGGTGCACCTTTGTTGAAGGTTGTGTATCAGGGCCGGCAACTCGGCACGTAAAAATTTACTGGCAATCATTAGCGGACCGGAGTTCCGCTGTGGCAACCCCTAACCGGGAAAAGCCAAAAGAAACAAACAAACGATGTCAGGGGGACATATTAAAGCAGACTGAGCACATGGTTATAGAGATTTATGATGGCTGTATCAGAAAGGGGGGCAGCAAGCTAGCCCAAACTGCTGCCAGGGTTTTAGGAAGCATTCTGATAAATGTATATTATGCAGTGGATGTGTGCCAAGGCAAAAAGCCGCAAGTACAGTAATTAGGAGGCATGCATAACTTAGGATTCAGTTTTACTTGAGGATTTGAAACATTATCTGTTGAATGTGTCCTTGGACAGAGAAAATATCTGAGCCTCCCTCCCATAAAATCTTTCAACACTGGAAGAGAAAGGAATAAAACATGCAGTCTGTAAAAACACTTTTCTATCCCGGTCTGGCAGGGTATTGAAGGAGTAACTGTATCTAACAGTGGCTGTTTCATAGGCAGCATTTAGAGGCATAATATTATAGACATATGAGGCTAGCAAGCATGGAACAGTACGAAGGACTGGCTGGGCACCATTGCCAGGAATCAAGGATGGGTTCTCAGTAGCCATTTCAGGTACCTCCCCTCCTTTCCCCACCTTTTCATCCCACCTAAGCTGCCGTGATTAAACAGTCTTGACATTTTTGGTTAAAAAATGGCCTTTCCTGACCTCAGGCAAGTAGGTAAGAGAAACTGCTACCTCAGGCTACTCAGCAGAGTTTGTAGTTTCCTCCTCTTGTGAGATTGCCACATGTGTTGAAATTCAAGTCTGCCATCTTAGAATGTAGGAGCATAATGGTGATCCCATCATCAGAAATTGAAAAAAGATTTGTATTCTGGACTCTTCCTACTATGCTCAAAGGAGAATCTTGGAGGTCTCTTCACAGATCTTCTCAGGTTGAACAATATTGTGGTTGTGAAAAAGTTTAAAATTCTCTAGAACTCTTTATTCCTTCCATTTTCAGACTTGCCCTGTGTTACTATGCACAAGAAGTATGTATATATATATATATATATATATATATATATAACTCCATATTCATATTCACAAATCTTGCATATGGTAATTCAAATTAATTGCAAGGATATGCCATTATCATTTCACATATTTGCCCTTTGGTCTTTTTGTTGCCTCCATTGTCTTTAACAAATGTTTTTCCTCTTGTCTTTGTGCATTTAAAGATGAACAGTAAACATTCATGTCTGTCCTTACTTGAACACTGTCCTGATTAAGGCATGCTATCTAGAAGCCATAAATTATACATTTCAGTGCATCCTAGATCCCAGAAGTCATGGTTAACACAATTTTACATTAAGACTTTTCTGAGCCAGTCCTGGACACCAAAGACCTATATGATCTCTCTTCCACAACACAAAATAAGTCATTTTTTCTTCAGGGGTTTCACTGGTGACTTGTTTAATAAAGTGCTTCTGTAGGTCTTTGGCATATGTGCCAGCATTTACTGTAATAGACACCTGTACAAAACTGCATATGAGAGTGATTTATTTATTGGTATTTTAAGAGACTGTGGGGCCAACACAAGCAACCCTTGGAGATAGAGATTTCCTTATCCTTTCCATCTGACAGGAAATCTGTTGGTGGACCATCCAGGTCAACTACAACCCTAGCCTCCCTTGTCCATACCAAAGATGAAGCAAATGTCAATCATGGATTCCTTAAATTATTCATGGGAGGAAGATCTAATGCTTTTTGTCTCATTCACTCCAGTGAAGCTCAGGAAGCTTGACAGAATCAAATTATGTCCTTACCTTTCAAACAAATATTCATATTTCTGGAACCGTAGGGGTTATGAAAGAAGTATAAATGGCAAAACTCTTCAGCACCAACTATTTTTATAGTGGTAGTATTCTGTAGATTCTAGGTCTTAAAAACCAAATTTTATAAGTCATAGTAAACACAGTAACTATTACATCTGTAATATTTTGTATGCAATTTACAATATCTCAGCAACCACTCAGGTTACACGCATACTATCAGCAGCATTTTATTCATCTATCTGAGAGCTTCCATATGAGGCTAAGGAGTTTTGTCTGTTACTTGGTTTTTGAGATATTTAGAAAAATGTAAACATTATATCTATATAAATTAATATCTTAAAACAGTTAATATCTATTTACCTGCACTAGACAGAGGTCAAATATTAATACATTTGGGTTTGCCACTGTGCAAGCTTTAAGGTGAAATCTTTCAAAACCTTGTACATAGCATGGTTTTGGAATTATTGATGCAAATATGAAAAAGCAATATTTGATGCCTAGAGGTTTCAGAAGTTAACTGCAAGTGTCACTGTAATTTAATGAGTTGTAATGTGCAAAATAGGTGACACAAGAAAGTGATGAGCATACATTTACATGTGAAGGAGGATATAGCCATCATGTCTTCCCTACAGACCTTCATATAGTTTCTCAAACCATGATCTAGTATGTGGAAGCAAAGTAACACAGTAAGGTGGTGTATCATCAGGCATGGGGCATTCCACGTATTCTGCTTGCAGATCAGACATGCCATTTCTCTGGCATTCTTCCACAAGTAAGTTATACCCATAATAAAAGATCAGGACAGCAGGTCTCTGGATGGTATACAGAAGTGGAAGTTTGACTAGAGGGTCTTTCTTGAGGCTACAGACATTTGGGGAATGTGGAAGGTGGCTTTTGTATGGAAGTTGTATATGGAAGTTTAAAGTTCTTCAGTCAAAGTCCCTTCTTAGGTGGAAGCTTGAACTGCAGACATATTCTACTTACAGTGAAAGCAAAGTGGTTTGCATACCTTCCACCGGACTCACTCATTCTAGAAGTTCTGTTGAAGGTAAGAAAAGAGAAGGAAAGGCATTGATCAAAAACAGAACTGGTTCTTAAAATCTTTGAGTCTAGAGGATGGCATAGTCTACCATCTCATTTGCAACCTGATGATTCCACAAGAGAGACCATTAATAAATTCCACCTTCAAAGGTTTCAGAGTGAAAACATGGAAGACATGATCAGGCTAGTACCACACAATCGCTGGTTATCCTTGTAGGTGGTCCAGTTAGTGCAAGAGCCAGAGAACCTAACAGCAGAATATCATTCCTAGTCAAGTTGGAGAGTCTCAATTTGGTGCAGTAAGAAATACCTTTATCCTAGTACCTCTTTAATCCCATCTGTATTGCAGTGTTTTTCTGAATTGTTTGACAGAGCCTTACCTGTGCCTCTGTTAGTATGTATCTCTGTATTTTCAACTTGGTTGCCTCTGGACCCTCCAGTTTCATTCAAACTAGGTATGATATAGCACTCATCTGTGCCTCAGGACAGTTACCTACAGCATTTATATAACCTTTGGTCAGGCTTTATAATTTATAAATAATAACTTAAACTAAAGACGAAAAACCAAAACTGGAAGAAAATAATGAAAACATCAAACTGAACTTTTTATAACTAATTTAACAAATTTACCCCAGTCTGAGCATAAGCTGTCGTTGATTTAATAAGAAAAGCAGGTCGACAATCTAATTGAACGGTAACTGAAGTTGCAAGATAAGTGCATCATATAAGGGATGCTGAGGAGAAACGTTAACAAGGACCGTTGACCGGAAGAGATTTTCAGGGTTAATTTAGAAAATGGTGCAGTTGTTTACTGAAGGCCTCAATTTCGCTGAGAAGTGGGAATCCTTTGGGTGGTTATGCAAGTGAACAGCCGTGTGTGGGCTGCCTTGCTGAATGGCATCTTGGCTTGTTTGAAGAAGCGGCTTTGTGATGACAATAAAACAAGTGACTAGTTACTTTTAGAAACCACTTCTAACATCATTCATCCAGTGTCCGTGGCGAAGAAGCGAAGGCTGTCGTTGATTTAATAAGTTACAAGTGATCAACGAACTAGCCCCATTTGTGACATTTATTGAACATATACCGTGTTTGCTTTGGGGCTAACTGGTAGTAACTGTTATACCTTTTGCTGGATGTCTTTCGGAGGGGTGAAGTAGTGAAGGGTAGTGTTTATTTATTGAGATCGGACTTATTATATCCACAAAGACATTGTTTAATTTTTGTTTTCATGATTCTTTAACTGTGTATTTTGACTCATAATATTGTGGTGCGCTCTCCTGAGTTGGGTTATAAGTGGAGGCTGGCTCCAGGTTCGTTGAAAAATGAAGGGACATATTGAATTAGCGTTATTTGTCAGCTAACGTTTTGTATTTTAATAACCATTCGTATTAGTGCAAATTATTAAATAATCAGGGACGTGTTTATGAGGCTCATATGAAGCTCATGATTATTATATTATTTCAAATTTAACATTGGATGTTTGTTAATATTTAAGTGTTTTGGGGCTTCAAGTAAACTGTTGCTATATTTATTTGAGGCATTTAAATATGCATTTAATTGAGAGTGATGAAGGAATTGTTTATTTCATTTGCCTCATTCATGTTCCTGTAGAAAGGAAAAAAAAAACTGAAGGGATTTATAAATTACAGGGTTGATGCTGTTCGATATTGTCTGTAAGTGGGTTCCTTCTATTATATATGTATGACAACTTTGAGTGGAAACTATTAATATAAATAACTTTGGTTTGTTTACAGGATATTGTACCTGTAGTGGTATGCATTTAAAATGTTAATTATTGGGCCACTATTTGGGGGCTAACAGACATTATAGAGATCTAACACTGTTTCCTTGTTGGCTACTGACCCATTTTAGTCAGGCTTGTTGGAGTTGTAATAAAACCTACCCTCTGGATATAACTCTATCCCGCTATAGAGTCCCTGCCACTTATTTAGTTTTCTCTGGACAGGCACTCCTCCTTGGCTCACCACATACGCTACAACCCTCCTACAATGCTCTACACTTCTACAACCACTATTACTCCATTTGCCCTACTAATCTCTCTCTCCTGTCTTACCTATCTCACACTGTTTCCTAACCCTTACCATACTACTCTCACACTCCACGGCATCATACCATCCTCCTCACTCCCCTTCTTACTCATCCGTCTCTCATGAACTGTTCTCCTCCAACCCAACACACCTATTCAAACCTAAGCTACTCCCCTCCCCACCCCCCTCCACTCATCTCTCATACTTCACACCAAAAAATCACTAGTCTCATACAACCCATACTATATATCCTCACTACATTTCCTCACTCTACTCCACCACCATACCCGTCTCTCACTTGCCGGTGACATCCACCCTAACCCCAGACCCACCTCTATCACTAATGTCACTAAACCCTCCTCCTTACCAAACAAATCCAAGTCCATTCGCCTCATTACACTTAAAGCACAAAATCTTAGAAACAAAATCCCTAACCTCCATCCTTGGCCTTCCCATAACCACCCTGACATAACTGCTATTTCTGAAACCTGGCTCAAATCCTACATAAAAGGTAATGAAATCTTACCACCTGGTTACCAAATCATTTGCAATGACAGAGCCCACAAAAAAGGAGGTGCGGTAGCTATAATCTACCCCTCCTCCCATACCATAACTCCCTACACCAATAAAATACCAACATTTACCAATGCTGAAATTACAATCAGTTTTCTAAAAATAAACAACCACAAATCCATTTGTATCACTGCCCTCTATATTCCCCCTGTTGATAACATCAAAACACTTGAGAATATCCTCTCTTGTTTCTCCTCTCACATAAATAATAAAACCTACATCCAGGGTGACACCAACATCAACTGGGCCACTTTAAACTCTGATGCCCCATTCCACGCTATCAACCTGTACAATTTCTCCCAACTAATTGATTCACCAACCAGACCAAATAAAGATGGTACCTCTGGAACCATCATTGACTGGATCCTAACAACTCACTCAAGTCTTATCACCTCTGCAGGAATTTTACCAGATCCTCTCAGTGATCACTTACCTGTCTTCACTGACTGGCTCCCATCTCCACTGCAAAAACAACACCATTACATTCAAACCTGCAACCTCTCCTCTTTCAACCCTCAAACTTTCTTGCAATGCCTAAAGCTCACTGACTGGTCCCCGCTAAAAATCCTTCCACTAGATGATGCTGTATACTATTTTAACCACTCATTCCTGATCCTCCTAAACCAACAAGCCCCCACTAGAACCAAATGCATCAAAACCAGTCCCTGCCCATGGTTATCAAATGAAACTAAACTTGCCATGCAACATAGGGACAAAATAAATGGAAACAATATCAAAAACATAAACGCCCCAACTCCCTCCTAGACTTTAAGCAACTCCAAAACTGCACAAAAAAGCTTATAACTAAAGACTGCAAAGCCCACTACTCCAAACTCCAGTCCTTGCACTCAACAAATCCCAAAAAATTCTGGGACTCCATATCATCCATTTTGCATCCTGGTAGTAAAGATAACCCCTGCCCTGATACCACCATCTCCAGCCTTGACACAGCCACCCATTTCAACTCATTCTTCATAGACTGCATAGCCAAACTATCCTCCTCCTTCCCACCCCCCTCCTCCAGCCCCAGCCCCTCCCACCACAACCTCCACCCTAATCAACTACCCCCTTAAAGACCCTTCTGCCTTTCTCCCATTTCCACAACCACTGTAAAAAGACTTCTCCTTAAACTCAAACCCTGTTGCAATGCACCTGACAACTTCCCACCTACCTTCCTAAAGCAGCAAAAAGCAGCAGATAGCATTGCCTATCCTATCTCAATTCTCATATAGATCCATTCAAGAATCATACGTCCCCTCTATCTGGTGCCATGCTTACAAAACCATCAACTTCAGGCCTATTGCTATCCTTTCCCCCTTTTTTAAAATTCTAGAGAAAACCATCCAAGCACAACTCATGACACACCTAACCCAAAACAACCTCCTATCCCCTATCCAACACAGCTTCCGCCCCAGCCACTGCACCACGACTGCCCTTCTTTCCTTTCTGGAAACCATCAACCGTGAGTGCAATTTAGGCAAATTTGTATCTATACTATTCCTAGATCTGTCAAAAGCCTTTGACACCATCTCTCACACCCTACTGATATCCAAACTATCCACCCTACATTTGTCTCCCACCACCATAGCCTGGTTTTCCAGCTATCTGTCCAACCGCCAACAAGCTGTCCAATGGAAAACTTCAACCTTCTCCTTCCTATCTACATCCACAGGCATCCCTCAAGGCTCTGTTTTTGTCCTTCTGCTTTTTAAACTATTCATTAACAACTTTCACCACTCCATTCCAGAATCGTCTGTCATGACTCAACAATCATCTACTCAGCCTTCTCTCCCTCTGAGCTCCTAGCAAAAACCCAATTAGCCTTCTCCACAACAGAATCCTGGATGCAGTCCAACCACTTGGCTCTTAATGCCAAAAAAAAAAAAAAAACAAATTCATGTTATTTTCCCCTTCCAAAAACTCCATTATTGACAAAACCTCTTTCACCATAGAGAGCCAGAACAACAGCCTCCTTGAAAGTGTTCCCACGACAAAGCTTTTTGGCATCATCATACATGAAGAACTAAAATGTGATACCCACATCCACTCCACAATCAAAAAACCCACCTAAATATTGGCCTCCTCTACAGACACAAGCACTTGCTCAGCCCCTCTACCTGTCAAACCCTAGTATCCACCTTCCTGTTCCCCTCCGTTATGTATGGTGCCCCTCTGTTTACCAATCTCCACCTTGGCTTACGTTCCAAACTTGAATGCTGCTACCTTAAGATCTGCAAATTTGCAACCAATTTTAAATACTCATCCCACCACTGTCACTCCCTCCTGTCCATCAGTTGGCTTGAACTTATCCAACTACCTCATTTACCTACAACTCACCATTGCCCACAAGCTCAACTTTAAACCTACAAATTGCCCATCTCTCGCTACATCCTTAAAACCCTATATACCCAACCGCCCACTCAGATCCACAAACCAAAATTTCCTTCTGGCCCACAAACCTATACGACCTCCTGGCCATCTACTAATTTCCTACTCCTTAGCTAAACTGTGGAACTCTCTCCCCCCTCACATGCACAACCTACCAAACCATACTAATTTCAAATCTCAGCTATTTTCTCATCTAACAGCTAAATGGGAATGCCCATGTCACACTCCAACATAAACTCCTCTCTACACTTTCTTTCTTCCCTGCACTGAAATCATCACCTATTATCACTACTATTGCCTCTTGTCATCCTAAAACATTCTCTTCCCCTACCTGGGACTGTACTATACTTTCAATAACAGATAGTTTGGTGCTGCTTCTATAAAAAAATGGTTTGTCTAACCACAAATGGATTGTAGCTATGGTTTAAAAGTTAACTCACTTAGAGCATAAGTCACATAATGTTCTTCTTTTAATGTTGAGTTTACCTAACCTGCACAGGTCTAGTAATCCTCATGTTTTCAATGTTAACTCTCTAAGTGCTTATTACATAATGCATTATTCTTCTGTAATGTTTAATTGTTCTGTATGAACTCTTTGTTATTTCTTTGTGACATTTACCTTTCAATGTCTTGGAGCTTTTCTCCCCGGGCCTCCACTGAAAAGGGGCTCTTTATGGCCCAGTGGACTTCCCCAGTCATCAAACTTAAGTAAAATAAAATAAATAACACCTGAAACACCATTGAATAGTCATCCCACTTCCCTGGGACTTTGAGTTTTAGGAATGAAAATATCCTTTTACCTCCATTTATACCTGACAGTTCTGCAGCTCTGAACATCATGTGCTGGAAGACTGTCCTGTTTGTAGCTATCATCCTTTTCCATGAGAACTTTGAACTTCAAGCCTTGATGTTAGAGCCTACCATAAGCTTCTGCAAGGACAGAGTGGCACTCCATTCCAACCCCTTCTTTATGCCTTATGTAGCCTGTACACTGTCATTGAGTTAATCAACTCCGCTGACTTTCATTGTAATCCACAGAACAAAGGGGAGAGAATTTTGCACAACATGGACGTTCACAGACAGCTGAAATAGTATGTAATAGGGCTACAGACTGCAAATTCTTTGATCAACTTTTTGTCTCCTCAATGCCAGGAAACAAAACAGAGCATAATTTAAACAGACACTGTCAAACTGGCTTGCAGAACTGCATGATCTTCTGTTTTGACTACCGTGGTAACATTCAAGTTCTTCAGGTCAAGGCATACTAAGCAGGGGCAGCTGGCACAACAGTCTTCAAAAATGTATTAGTGCAGCTCCAACACAGCAACTTGGACTTGTCTGCACACCTGTTACAAGCTCTGCTTTTAAATTAGGATTTGCTTTACTTTTGTTTTGAAAGGCATACTGTAGCACTGACCCACATTGAGGTGAAAACCCATCTCTGACCAGTATTGTCCAGTGTATTATGGATGTACTACAGCAGTGATGTTTCTGTTGAACGTACTTCAGTTTTGTAAAGATATTCATCATAGTGATTAGTGTTTGAGTAATAGGTTCGTTGTTGAAGTAGAAGCTCCCACATATCTTCCCCATGTCCTTTTTTATCCCCTTGGATATTGTAAACCTTTTAGCAAGGTACACCACAAGACCAGACTTTGCATAATGTCATATTTACATATATGTTTTCATATATTTTATTGTAGGAGTGTTTTGGCTTGTTTTCATCTGAATAATTGGCATGGTGATGAAAGGGTCATGTTTTTATAATTTTAGATAAGTTAGGTCATGACTTTGATTTGCCCTGTATTAATTATTGTGGGGTAGTTTAAGTTTTGATTTCTTGTATCTTAAATTTGGTTTTCTATAACCACTTTTTGAGTTAATTAGAGTTTCAGGCACATTTTGGTGGCTTTTCGCTCTGAAAGTGAACAGATGACAATGCGGGCTTCTCTTCATTTTCATTTGAGTTTCCAGATGATCGTAATTTCCAGCTGATTTTCTTAGCATGTTTGGTGCCCCTATGCATAAATGGGGACTTCATGTTCTTTAAGTCTGTCTGGAAGACTGATATTTGTGTATGGTTATTATGAGTGCAGTGTATCCAGTGATCCCATTCAAGCATTTTTATAGTTAGAGTAAATCTCCTTTTCTAAATGAAATTTCAGATTAAGAAGCAGGTAAGTGGGGATGATTTTACTTCCCTGTACGTGAAAACATAGAAAAGAAAATAACACCTGAAAACAAACTGCAGCCTGATAAAAATGATAAATAAAGCTTTGTCTGAAATAAAATGGCATCTTTGGTAATCTAGGAGACATGCGTGTCAAAGCTTCTGTTTAGGTTTAAATGTTCTGTAGATGGAACAATCTCTTTTGCTAAAAATATTGAATGAAGTATTTTATTTTATAAGGTATTTCCTATTGTATTGTTTCATCATTTTTTCTAGCTTTTTTCCTTGAGCCTCCACTAAAAATGAGCCTTCTGCCCAGTTGGACTTTCCATATCAACAAATGTACATAAATAAAAGAATGGCCTTACTGAGCTTGTTTGTACCACCTCCTTAGTGGCCACTAGGTCTCTTTTTTTCTTCCACACCTGGTTGTGTAGCCTTTCATTATGAGAGGAGGAAGTGGGTTTGGGATTAGCAGTCAGTAAGGCCTTGAACTGTTAGTACTAATACCATGAATTATTTTATTTGAAACACAGTTACCTGTAGATTCATTTAGATCAGTACAGGATGAATTCCTCTGGCAGTTCTCAGTGGCACACAGGTCCTGTTCTTTCAGTCTCTGTCTTGTTTCAAGAGTGTTTAATTTTATTTTTATTAAAGGTTTTTAGATAAAAAAACATCAGAAACAAGTAACCACAAACATATGGCACTTGAATACATAAACATTGAAGAGTGTTTTGATTTTCCACTTTTGCCAAATATTTTTTTAAATAAAAGGGTATGAAAGATGGTTAATGGGATAAACTTGTTTTCTGTTGTGTAACAGTAGTTTCCTGCTTTGATTAAATCTGATAACCTTCAGATCTTAACTTTAGGTGGATGATCCCTGTAGAAGTCATTCATAATCGGTGTGTTTCAGAAGAGCAAGTGATGATTTGTGGGAATAGTTTTTATGGTAGCATAACTGAGCAAATGCACAGATGTGCAATTTGAGAGATGTGAGCTTGCTTAGAATGCCAAACATATGGGAAGTGTACAGGTATACATTAAAGGCATGCATACTTGTTTTGTGTTATTTTTAGTGATTGTAACTGGACATATTTGTTTTGTTTTCTAATGTGGTGGATAAAGGTGGCATATGATAGGGAAACGCTGATAGTGTGGTGTTCCATGTGCTCTGGCAGTGATACCTATCTGTAGGAAAATTTCTCCCCTTCTTTGAGTTGGTGTGACCGTGGATTTGGAATATTCAAGTTTGGGAATGTGAGGGGTTGTTCTCTTGCAAAAATATTGCAAGTATTTTCCTGTATTTCTTTGGCTGCCATGTAGTGTTCTTTTTCTACGTATTTTAGGTTTTTATGGTTCACTGTTTTTTGTTTTAGTGAAAAGTATGTTCACTGTGTATAGTTCACTAATTTGATGGTAGCTTCTGTGTGTTCTAGCAAGGTTTATTAGTCTAACCACTTTTCCATAGCTATTTCTGTCCCTCTGCATAACTAGTTGTAACTCCTTTGCCTAATTGGGAAATTTAGAGGGCTTGGAAAAGATTTTTGCGTAACTTTTTCAACTCCCTTCTCCTGCATCACATGTATTTAATAATACTTTTTATCCTGCTATTCTGTGTGGAGTCTGTATGTCCTCCCCACGGTTGGGTGGGCATTCGAAAGACATGCGTAAATGGGCGTGCCTTCGTTGAAGGTTGAACGTTGAGCTGGCACCTCAGCATTCATCAAAATCTACTGCCAATCATTAGCAGACCTGAGTTCCTCTGTGGCGACCTTTAATCGGGAAAAGCCAAAAGACAACAACATCCTGCTATTTGATTTTGAAATGCCAAGAAGGGAAATAGGCTGGCCATTTCTGCTGCAACTCTGCTTTTTTTTTTTGCTTACTGTATCCATGAGGTATATGGAGTTAATGTTTCTTTTTTTAATAATTGACTTCTGTTCTGAACAGAGGTGAAGGGGACACCTTTGGCAGGAGTGCTTTAAATTCAGCCCTGAGTGACAGTGGCTTTACTGTGAAGTAAAGACACACTTTGCACATTGTGTTTTTAGTATGTCAGGAGGAAAGGAAAGAAAGAACTTAACAACTAACACAGGTAATTTTTGTTGTTTACTTTGGAGCTTCCTCCCAAATATGAGTAGTAATTTGACTAGTTAGCTAAGGCACAGTAACTCAAATTCTGTGTGTTTTGTTGTAGTGAAAAAATAGTGGAGGAGATGGATAAGTACTGTCTTATGTGTCTATTAGAAAGGGACTTTTTATCTTTGTGTTCCCTTTGCAAGGTGTATGGGGAAAATACTGAAGGATGGAAGGTGGATAAGACTGTATATAAAAATAGTTAAATTCCAAAGAGAAACATACAGTGCATCACTGAGACGAGAGCACTCAAACAATTGATAATAAATTAATTTTTTCTGTGGTTATTACAAAGACCAAGGAAGTTCAAACATAATATATTAGTAATAATGATACTGTGAAAGAGGCAGGCACCCAACCAGAAATCACAAAATATGATGTTCATCGTGTTACACTGCTGCAGTCATCACACTTGGGTTATCCTGCCGTCAGGTGGGCCTGCAGTCGGCCAGAGTTCCAAAGTCTTGGTCCGGCGTCGGTTGCTGTCGCTTCTTCCCTGACGTCAGTGCGCCAGGGATATATAAGATGCGTCCGACGCCATTTTCTTCAGTCTTTCTTGCCGCGCGGTGCCCGAAGCAGAAGCAGTTCGCAAGTGCCGGTCGGCTGACTCCTGAGATTTTCAAATTGTATTTCAGACCGAAGTCTTCAATAAAGCTAAGTACCCCATTGGGGAACCTTTTCTTGCCTCAGTCCGATGTCAGAAAAAGTTAACAATTGCATTTCTTGTGGGAAGCAAATACCTCATAAGGACTTTCATTCTTATTATATTCCTTGCCTAGGCCCAGACCACGACGTCACAGGTTGTCGGTTGTGTGCTAGGATTAATAAACGAACTATTAAACGTCGGTTTGATTTCTCCCGACATTATTTTGGTAGGAAATTTAATTATACCATGCTGCTGGAGCAACTGACGACCGGAATGCATAAAAACCGCAAAGATAAGGACAGGCAGCCAAGACCCAAACCAGACTCCGAGGCCTCTGCTAGGCCAGTCTCCGGTTTTCAGTGAGGTGCCTACGCAGCCCCTGATGACTGCTGATTTAGAACCCCAGGCGACATCCGATTCACAAGCGGAGATTGCTAGGCCTCCACAACCTTTAACCTTAGGCCCATCCGACTCCATGCCTGAAGGAGATTCCGGTGCAGTTGAAACGCCTTCAGTTGCAGAAGGTGTCTTCAGACCGACTACACTCACTATTAAATCCTATGCAAAGCTGAAAACTCCTTTAAAAACAAAGAAAACTGTACAGCAGTCTCCAGTACAAGGCCCCATGCGTAAGAAACAGATGCTTAAGATGGCTGAAGACTTAATTACCCTAATCAGTGGTTCCCATCCCCCTTCTGATAAAAGGCCAAGACAGGAGGAGGACTACGCTTCCTCTGACCAGGTTTCCATTTCCTCAGACTCTTCTGAGGAACAGGAATATTCCTTTCCCCCTTATGAAGACTCTGATGCTGAAGAGTCTATCCCTTCTGCATCTCCCCCAGAAGACTATTCTTTTGGGGAAACCTTACATACCATGAGGGAACATTTCCACTGGGAAGGCCAGGATTATTCTGATTCTAAGAAAAGGCTCCCAGAGTTCCTTTTACTACCCCAGCACAGACCACTTGCTATTCCACCTGTGTTACACATTGTGGATGATGTTTACTCAGAATCTAGTCTTAACCCAGATTCACTACCTCCTGCACCAGCCAAACCAGACAGATACTACAGAGTCCCTGACTCACACAAATTCCTGTATAAAAGCCCTGTTGCTGACCCAGAAACCATTTCCCAGGGTCCCAAAGGGGTTAAGGCCTCTATTGCTAAAAATCCTGTGCCCTCTGAAAGGGATTCTAGAGCACTAGACAGATGGGGAAATAAAGTATATACCTCAGCTACTCTAGCTATGAGGGCCTTAAATTGTCAGTTTCACATGCTGAAATATCAACAATATTTGATGTCTCAATTAAAACAAAAAATGCTCACACATACAGAACAGCCTGATTACAAAGAAATGCAAGATCTGTTGCATGCAGCTGAACAAGTGGGAAAACGTACTTTACAATGTGGATTTGATTCATTGGAAGCTTCTTGTAGAGCAGCAGTGACAGGGTCTGTCATACGTAGGCATGCTTGGTTAAAAGAACAAACGTTACCTGATCATGTTAAAGCAAAGTTATTGGATGCACCTTTACAGCAGGATGTTTTATTTGGTGTAAAAGCAGAAGAAGTTTTAAAGAAAATGGAGGATAAGGTAAAATCTATGCAGATGGTCAAGGATTTTTTACAGGTTCAACCCCCTCGTTTCAGCAGAAATTGGCCAACCAGAAACTGGTCCTTTCCAGCTTGTGCCAGACCACAGAGGGGCAGATACACATGCCCAAGGGGCAGAGGCCAGTCACAAGGCTCTTACCATCCTCGACAATGGGGTGCCACAACCCAAAAAGGAGGACAAGACAGGTCTCAAACTACCAGAAGACGAACACATTGACTTACCCCTCAGACTTCCAAGCAAAACCCTCTTGGCAGCTCCCTTGGGGGGAAAATTTGCACTTTTTGCAGGCAATTGGCACATCATCACAAAAGACAAATGGGTCCTAAATATTTTATCTCAAGGATACAGATTCCACTTTCACACTTTGCCAAGGATAAAAGGAATGCCAAACCTGCCACCAAATCAATGGGCAGAGGCTCAAAAGCAAATTTCATCTCTCATGGACATGAGAGCCATTCAACAGGTTCCTACACAGGAGCAATGACAATGATTTTACTCAAGACTGTTTCTAGTTCCCCGAAAGGACAATGCCTGGAGACCCATTCTGGTCCTCTCAATTCTAAACACATACCTGGAAGTACCCAAATTCAAGATGCTAACACTACAACAACTTCTTCCCATGCTGGGCAAGAAGGCTTGGCTAGTAATGATGGACCTCAAGGAGGCATACCTGCATGTCCCTATCAGACAAAATTGCAGAAGATACCTCCGATTTATAGCAGGTTCAACCCATTACCAGTTCTCTGCACTGCCCTTTGGCTTATCTACTGCACCCAGGGTCTTCACAAAATGCCTGGCACCAGTAATTGCATACTGGAGACAAAGAGGGATTCAAATATATCTATACCTGGACGACTGCCTTATTCAAGCAGAAAACAAGGACATTCTATTAAAGCATCTGGCATTTGTCAAAAACCTACTAAGCTGCCTAGGGTACACAGTAAACAAAAAGAAGTCAAAACTAGTGCCCTCACTTGACATAATATTCATGGGTGCCAGCTTAAATACAACGGCCCAGATGGCTTATCTCATGCCAGACAAGCAAGGACAACTGACTCAATACTTCAAAATGATGGCAACAAAGACCCAACTCCCTGCAAGAAAAATTCTGCAGGCCTTGGGATTCATGGCATCTTGCATACTACTAATACCATTTGCAAAACTGCATATGAGGAAATTACAATGGTATCTGAAAAGCATATGGACTCAACACAGCCACAGCTTGGAAACAATAATTCCATTCATACCCTGCCTTCAACAGGAGTTTCTATGGTGGGCTCAGGCATGTCACCTCAACAAGGGTCAGCCTTTTACCTTACCCACAGTCAGGCAAACTATAACAACAGATGCATCGGATTATGCCTGGGGAGCACACATGGCAGGACAGTGTATTCAGGGCAAATGGTCTGCAGACCAAAGGCATCTACATATCAATCAAAAAGAGATGCTAGCTGTACAAAATGCCCTAACAGCTTTCAAGGACCTCCTACATCCAGGACAACCCCTGATAAAGATGGACAACACCACAGTGATGTGGTACATCAACAAGCAAGGGGGCACACACTCCTACCCCCTATGCAGACAAGCAATGACCTTGTGGAACACAGCACTGACCTACCAAGTTCAACTACAAGCACAATTCCTGCCAGGAAAGAAAAACACATTGGCAGACGATCTAAGCAGAAACATCATAGATCCTCACGAGTGGAAACTAGATCCACAAGTATTCGCAATGATAACTCAAAAGTGGGGGAGCCCAGATATAGATCTTCCCCCCAAAACTACCAACTACGGAAATTCTGCACAAGGACATACCACACACTAGCTTGGAAAGTGGATGCCCTCTCATTCAGTTGGAAAACATTGGCAGTGTATGCCTTTCTTCTACTGCCTCTTCTGGCAAAGGTGCTGCTGAAAGCCAGATTAGAGAGGCCACAAATGATACTGATTGCTCCAGACTGGCCACGCCAACACTGGTATCCAATACTAAGGAACATGGCTCAAGGCCCACCATGGATTTTACCTACAATTCCTCACCTGCTCACTCAGCAAAACAACCAGATTCTACACAGCCAGCTCAAGACTTTAAATCTGGCTGCATGGCAAATTGCCTAAACAACCAGTCAACACTCCTCTCTAAAGCTGTGATGGACGTCATTCTGGAGGCCAGGAGGCCCAGCACCAGGAAAGTCTATTCAGACAAATGGAAAAGATTCTGCGCCTGGAACCAGGCTAAAGGCCAAAATCCCCTTGTACCAAATATTCCTCAGATTCTTCAATATTTAACTGAGATGTTGCACAAAGGACTTTCCTTGTCATCTATTAAGATCCACGCCTCAGCTATTTCAGCTCAGTACAACATGGACCCTCCTATATTTTCACATCCATTACTAAGACAGTTCCTCAGAGGGGCTAAGAACATAAGACCACCCCGGAGAGCACCAACACCAACTTGGGATCTCAACTTTGTTTTGGAAAAACTTACACTACTGCCCTTTGAACCAGCTTTCACAGCTGATCTACAGTTCCTATCATGGAAAACTGCCCTGCTGCTAGCAATAACTTCAGCACAAAGAGTCTCAGAACTACAGGCCCTAATGGCAGTGGAGCCTTTCATCATTTTTCATCAAGACAGAGTCTCTTTACGAACTAACCCTTCCTTTATGCCAAAGGTGGTTTCCAGTGTGGCCCTAAACCAAACCATTCATTTGCCCACCTTTTACCCAAACCCCCAGAACAAAGGGGAAAGGCTCTTACACTCTTTGGACATTTACAGGCAATTACGTTTCTACTTGGATAAAACTAAGGCTTTCAGAAAATCTGACCAGCTCTTTGTATCCTATGCTGCAGGATCACAATGAAAAGCTATCTCAAAACAGACCATTTCAAAATGGATAGGACATTGCATCCGTTTCTGCTACACACACCATGGGAAATATGTGCCTGGTAACATCAGGCCCCATTCCACCAGGGCTACAGCAACATCAACAGCCTACCTCAGAGGGGTACCAACCCAAGGATATTTTGGAGGCTGCAACTTGGAGTTCAGTGCACACCTTCACCAAGCACTATCACTTACCTCTATACTCTAAAACCAGAGCTGGCTTTGCCACTGCAGTTCTGCAGGGCCTACTAGCCTCACCAAACCCTATTTAGTTCCATCACCCATCCTTAGCTTTGGGATTCAACCCAAGTGTGATGACTGCAGCAGTGTAACACAATGAACATAGTACAGTTTTGTACCTACCATAAATGTAGATGTTCGAGTGTTCACACTGCTGCAGTCCAGGTTACCCTGCCTCCATCCCCTCTGAACTATCTGGAGTTATCTATACCTTTCTATCCTATACAACCTTTGTGGTGTATTTGCTTGTAACTGACGGAATTGTTTTACTTTTATATATATATTTTTTATTAGCAATATGTATTGCCTACCTATTGGGGGCACCTGACATCTGGGGCAAGAAAAACTGAAGAAAATGGCGTCGGATGCATCTTATATACCCTTGGCGCACTGACGTCAGGGAAGAAGCGACAGCAACCGACGCCGGACCAAGACTTTGGAACATTGGCCGACTGCGGGACCGCCTGACGGCAGGATAACCCAAGTGTGATGACTGCAGCAGTGTGAACACTCGAACATCTACATTTATGGTAGGTACAAAACTGTACTTTTCTGTAGAACAGATGATTCTTCCCAATGTAGTGTCAATGAACTTGAATTTGTTAAGTTATTGATAATGGCTATTTAGAAGCAAATTGAATTATTGCTATTAAAACAGGTTAATGACTATCAATAGATAGGAGACTCATTGCTCAGGTGTATTAGAGGATTATAGTAATATGTCTTGGGGCATAATTCAATCAGGGACATTAGTGTTTTAGTAGAGCTGCTATTTAAAAGGTCAAAATATGATGATGTGGAAATAATGATGCTTAAAAACAAATGCATATAAAGTTTCTTCAGAAATAAATAAAATTATTTCCTTAAATAAAGACTTGAAATTTAAGTTAGTTTTTAGTAACATATTTCCTGTACAGCAATGTAGTCGGAGCAAGGAAGTTCACAAATATTATACTTACGACTTTTATCAACAATAATGTAACAGAAGTGGCCGTTTAGGAAGATATGTTCATGAGACAATTAGGAATGATAGACTACATCTTAGTCAATATGGAAACAGAATGTTTAGTTCCAGATTTTCAAAATCAATCCCACTTTTTATCAAGAAAATAAAGGAAAACAAGCAGGAACCAGGTTGGCCTTCAAAACTGAGATACATCTGATTTCACTGCTTGAATTTTCTTGGTTGTGCTTCATAACTGAACTGTCTTCTAAGTAATTCTAGAAGCTTAAATAACATGTTTGTTGAACAGGAAGCTAACAGCTTTGATCAATAGTGCTTCAAGGTTTTAGAGAGCATCATAACTTCAGGAAAATAAAAGGGATGGTGGTGTATTAGTCTATGTTGATCTTTGTTACAGTTCTAGCACCCGGATTAATGGAATGTTTTTGAAATTATAGGAGTGAAAATAGAAGGAAAACTGAGCTGGGATGTTGCTGTCTTCTGTAGACCTCCAAACCAGTCAAATAATCTGTGAGCTTTATGTGCGTGTGCTGAAAGATGTTTTCAGCAAGGATTCAGTGTGATTATGGGGGATGTTAGTGCTCTAAAAGTGGACTGTGGGCAATCAGATTTGGATAAAGCATTAACACTAGCATCGTAACTGGTGCATAATTAATATATTTTCATATAGTAGATAAAGCATATTGCCCTTTCTAGTGGGCTTATGTCATTTAGATTAATAGCAGTGTGAGAGCAAGCTACTGAAATGTTGAACCTCAGCTGTATGATTATGTATTACATGGGAAATTACCAAGTCAAAGTCAATGGGGGTTATACAGACCAAGCCCCATAATAGGCATTTTATATAGCAGATTATCCTGCCATTCTAGGAAACTGATAAACTGGAGATAGATGGGAGACTTGAGCCACAGATCTATACGAGAGTGTTTGGGATTTTCTTTATAAAAAATAATGCTGTTATTAAAGCATTTGCCCCCTGTGAAGGCACAAATAGTAATTTAAAAAGAAGATATGAATGTTGGACATTGAAATAACATAAAAACAAAGGCTTATACTCCTCTGCAACTTTCCTTGATCTATCCAAGGACTTCGACATGGTCTCACACAAACAACTTATCTCTGTTCTCACTAATCTGTCCTTCTCCCAATCAGCTTCTGACTGGTTTCATAGCTACCTAACTGGCTGCCTACAATTAATTGTTTGGCATAACGGCATTTCTGATTTCTCCACAACTCCCTGTCTCCCTCGGCATCCCCCCAAGGATCCATCCTTGGACCCCTACTTTTCTCACTCTTCACCAATAATCTATACACTGCCACCAAACAGGCCTCTCTCATACAGTACGTGGATGACTCCACCTTAATCTGTTTACCCCAAGCACTACTCAAACTCCAAAAGATGACTCAGAATGCCTTTACCTCTTTAGAAACCTGGCTATCTAATGCCCAATTAATACTCAACCCAAACAAGACAAAACTCCTTATCTTCCAGCCCTCAAAGTCCAACCTAACCAACCCCCACTTTAATATTTCAGCCAACAAGACCATCATCTCCCCAACAGAACATACCAAACTGATGACAACTGTCTCAAATTTGACATTCACATTTCTCTGACCATAAAAAAGTTCACAAAAAACGAAACATTTCCTCACCAAAACAGCCATAATCTCAGTTGCCAATTCCTACCTTATCTTCACCCTATTCTACGCCTCTCCGATATTTATCAAATTAAGACAAACTGATCTAAATAAACTTGAGTCTTGTTACAACAAAATTGCCAAGTTTGCCACCGGGGCTACCTATCACAGTCACTACTGTATATCTCTTACTGAACTTGACTGGCTCAAACTTCCTTAATTCCTTCACCTAAATCAACTCTCCCTCGCCCACAAGTTAGTGAACAAGCCCCATCCCTCCAAAACCTACTCCAGCCCTACTGTACCACCAGACCACTATGCTCCAACGGCAAGTAGCCAAGGCCAAAAACTCAGCTGGGGGAGCTCTTTTTTCCTGCATAATATCCAAACATGCAACACTCTTCCATCCTCAATTACCTCTATACAATCATACAACCACTTCAGAGCTGTGCTAAAAATGCACTTAAACCACTGGTTATGCCCTTGCTCCGATCCAGACTAGAGACATGCTTTCTGTACCTCCCCCCACCCTGTTATACACCCACCACATTTCATTTCTATCTCTCATTTTCTGGCTTGAGCTGTACTGTATATTTCTTAACTTCCTTAAGACCTGACCTCATCACAATCACCTAAGACATCTACCCAACATCTATTTCCCATCTAGACTACCTACCCTGTCTCCTGCCTCACTACTCAATCTTCCCCTACTATTTTTCCTCCTAGTATCTGCACCCGCTTTCTCCATCTCACCAAACACAGCTTTATATCTGGCTCAGTCTACAGCCATAGCTGTTATGTCCAGTAAACATTATAACTTCATCATCGCTGCAACTGTTACTATTATACTAGTATTCCAATAAGTGCTATCCCTGACATAACCATTGTTCCTATGTATACATGAATGTATTCTCAATATATTTACACTATCCTTCATGTAACTATGGTGACTCTTATTTTATGAGTTAGGATTTTGCATTGTTTAATTTTTCATTGTTTACTTGCATATATATCAATTTTATTAGCTTTTTATTATTAATTCTGTACTTAGTTTGTATCGGCGTATCTTTGTGTGGAGCTTTTCTCCCCAGGCCTCCACTGAAAACGGACCTGTGTCCAGTTAGATTTTCCAAGCAAGCAAATGTAAATAAATAAATAAAATAATAAATAAATTAAAGGGATTAAATAAACTAGAGAAATTTTTGGTTAGGGTGCAAAAAGAGTTCATAGGTTCATAAGTACTATTCTAGCTGCCTTTGGGGACCAATTTTAGCATAGGCAATTTTTCTTAGTGAAAATCAAACCTTGTACCTCTTGTCTGTGAGGTAAACACTTTAACCATTATACCAATCCCCAGCTCCTCCTAGTGAGGAAAAAAAGAATGCATATCTGAAGACTAAGCAATACAAGGAGACAATGTGAACTTCAGTTGTTTTCACTTACTCTTGACAAAAAATGTTTTTTTAAACACCTGATGAACTATAAAAGTATTCAGTGCTTTTATTAGTTTAATTAAAGATGATGCAATGATCACCAGTAAACCTGAACTAGTGACTCTATTTGCAGAGAAAGTTTCAGTATTACCTAAGAATAGAACGTCTGATATTGTTAATCCTTGTCCATTCCTTACGTATGGGGTATCGGTTCCGACCTCGGAACTGAGCCGACGATTTTCCAAGTTCGCGTCAGCTACAAACTCTCGAGCTAAACTCTTTCCCATAATTCCCCTCTCCCTGTTACCTCAGATTTAGTTTGCCACTCGGTCGTGTCAAGCTGCTTCTCTTGAGCTAAGTATAGATATTTGTTGTCAGACTAGTCTAATATATAACATTTTCTGTCAGAAAAATTTCCTGTTTGTTGTCTCTTACCCTATCACATCTAGCGACCAATTTTCATGAGTTTTCTTCTCTTTACTCTGTACTTTTTACCGCAAGGTATTTCTCCCTTAATCCCTTCCTTTTCTTCATTACCTTCTGGTATTCTTTCGTACCATTGCTGGTACCTTTTCTTCTGTCACCTTTTCTATCATGGCAGATAAAAAAGGTAGTCTTATTCTCCTCCTTCGTTGACTTTGAAGTCCATTGATATAGCACAGTCTTCTCCCTCTACGGTTCCCTTTATGGATCTCACTAAGGAACCACAGTTGCCTTCGTGGCAGGAGAGTTTTGCTACAACCCAGGATGACAGTTGTGACATGCATAATTTGTTGTTCCACAGCCATCTGGGGACTCTGGGTCGGCAGGCTGAGCCACTTAGGGGAGGGGTGACCCCTGTCCTGGACACTCACCTCTCTTCAGGTGGACCAGCCTTTCAACTGATGGAGAAGGCTCTGGCTTATGCTGGTGATACTGTGCTGTCTATCCCCCCACCCTCCTCTGGTCCACTGTGTTCACAAATCGCACCTAGCGGACACTGGGCGCAAGGGCCTCAGAACATATTCCCACAGGCAACCCCTTTTCCGCTGTCTTCCCCAGCTTCTCCCTCTGAGGAAGTTCACCAGAAATGTTCATGTAAGAGGAAGCACATGGACTCCACAGAGGAGTCCCTCACTGAAGGCACAGATTTTGATGAGGGGGAAGGATCCCCTTGGTCACCCACTGAGGTATCCTTTGGTGATATCCTCGAAATTCTTAAACAGAGAGGTGACTGGCAACCCTCTAATCCAACCTCTGAGGAGTCTGTGTTCCTGCAGGCCTTTCGCGCTCAGTCCCCTACCTCCTGGGTTACTCCACCTGCCGATGAGCTTGTCCGGCTCATCGTGCAGCGTGTTTGGAAGGCTCCTGACACCATTGAGGCTTTTCCCCAAAGGCCAGATAAGATTTTTGTCCCCTCCTGCTACTGATCCCCATTGGTCTGAAGGTCTTCCTGTGAATGCTCTGGTGATGGCAGCCACAACAAAAAAGGATCTGGCAGAAGAAGAAAGCCAGACTGTCCACCCGCCTAACAAAGAGTCCCGGGCCCTGGACAGAATAGGGAAGCGCACCTTTGCATCAGCGACCTTTTCTATCAGGTCCCTGAATTATATGGCACACTTTACCAGGCTTCAAAAGGATTTGATTTCCGAGCTCTCTGAAACCTTGGCTGGTGCCGTGTCTGATGAAGTCCGTGACAATGTGGCCTCTCAGCTGGCCACCATTGAGTCAATATCTAACTCCTCTATGCAATGGATATCTCACACATCAGAAGGAGCAGCTAGAGCGGCGGGTTCAGCTGAGGTCTTGAGACGACAAGCCTGGATGCGCTTGTGCAATTTCGCAGAACCCTTTAAGGCTTCCTTTCTTAACACTCCCATTTAAGCCTCTTCGTTGTTTGGACCCAAAGTTAAAAGCACACTGGCCAGATGTGAACAGGACGGTAAGACCCTTTCTGTCGTAGGTGTCTGTTATTCTTTCCCTTAATGTGCTTTCTCCCGAAACCAAAAGAGTGGCAAGGTATGGTTCAAGAAATCTCGGGGTCCTTTCCGTGACACACAGGCCGAGTTCTCCCCTAGAGGCAGAGGGGGAAACTCACAGGGAAGACACCCTTTCAGGGCAGTGGGGGTCAGCGTAACCAGGGTTCCAGGGACTCTTTTCCTGGCCAATCCCAGCAGCGCTCCTGAAGAGCGGCTCAACTCCTTTCCTCTGGAGGTGGTTGGGGGTTGTTTCCCCTTGTACCTTTCTGCCTGGCTAACCATCACCACCGATTCTTGGGTACAAAGGATTATAACCAGAGGTTATCATATCCCCTTCCATCTTTGTCCTGTCCCTTCAAAAAACCTTCCCGATGTTCCACCCAGTTAAAGAGAAGAAGCAGCACTAGAGATAGAAAAGCTGCTAAGAAAGAGAGTAATCCAAATAGTCCATCCAAACCAGATAGGATCTGGATTCTACTCGAGACTATTTTTGGTGCCAAAGAAAACCGGTGACTGGAGACCAATTTTGGATCTCAGTGTATTGAACAAGTTTGTGAGAGTACAAAAATTCTGCATGGTCACAATACAGTCTATCCTCCCGCTTTTGGAAAAAGACGATTGGATGTGCTCGATAGATCTTCAAGATGCGTACTACCACATAAAAGTGGACACGCCATCAAGAAGATTTCTGCGCTTCCATGCGGGAGCCAGTCACTACCAGTTCAGAGTACTGCCTTTCGGACTCTCTACAGCCCCCAGAGTATTCACAAAGTGCATGGCAGTCGTCATAGCTCACTTGCGACTACAAGGATTCCAGGTGTTTCCATACCTAGACGACTGGCTCATTTCCACCCCCACCAGACATCCATTGGAAGAAGCCCTGGCATACTCTCTTCTCGCTACACAAAGGCTAGGCATAACCATAAACTGGCAAAAATCCAATCTTACCCCATCTCAGTCCACAGAATTCATAGGGGTCATCTTGGATACAAAGAATTGCAGAGCTGCCATTCCAGAGCACAGAATTCTAAGGATAAAGCAACAACTGATCCCAATCCTTTCAAGGTAGAAATCCACAGCTCACTCTGTCCTACAGCTGTTGTGTTCCATGGCAGCCTCCATCACCATTGTCCCCCTGGCCAGTTTTCATATGGGGCTTCTACAATGGCTACTGCTCACCCAATGGTATCCTTTTCAGCATCCTCTTTCAGCCAAGATTCGAGTAACCCACAGGTGCAAACAGGATTTAAATTAGTGGATGACACACAACCCGTCACAGTGGTCTCGCCCCTTCTCCCCCCAGCAACCCAAGGCTACAGTGACCATGGACGCCTCCCTGATGGGGTGGGGGGGGCTATGTCAGGGACAGACAGTCCAAGGCACTTGGTCCGAATTGGAGGCCCAACTGCATATAAATGTTCTAGAGCTGAGAGCGGTGCTTCTGGTGTTGCAAGCATTCCATCCCCTGCTGCCATCTGGGACGATTGCGATTCAATCAGACAACATGGTGGTGGTCTTGTACATCAACAAACAAGGTGGAGCCAAATCTTACCCCCTTTGTTGAGAGGCCATGAGGATATGGCAATGGCTGTCAACTGTTTTCTTCTAGCAACGCACATTCCCAGGAGTTCCAACGTGATAGCAGACAGACTCAGCAGGTGCATTCTACAACCTCATGAGTGGTCCCTGAATCCCTTGATAATGGCGGAGATCTTCCACCGCTGGGGCCGTCCTTGCTGCGACCTCTTTGCATCCCCAACCAACTACAAATGCAGCAACTACTTCACCCTGATTCCCCCTCTGGGACAGTCACCCTGGGCGCTCTAGTCCACGATTGGCCCGCGGGTCTTCTTTATGCATTCCCACCTTTTCCCCTCATTCCCCAGTTTCTGAAGAAAGCCCGTCAGTTGAAGAGCAAGGTGATCCTCATAGCACCATATTGGCCTCGTCAGATTTGGTTCCCCTTCCTTTGGCCTCACCTGCTAGATCGACCATGGATTCTCCATCCAACCCCGGAGTTGATCTCACATCCGCAGAACCTGATTCATCCCTACTTGTGCAGCCTGAAGCTCACAGCTTGGCTACTCCAATTCCCTTGATTGCCAGGCAGAATGATCTTTCTTTACCAGTACGGGACATTCTCATTGCATCTCATAAGTCTTCCACTAGAATTACTTATCTAAGCAAGTGGAAAAGATTTACCTGTTGGCTGAAAGAAAAACAACTAGATCCCTTCTCAGTACCAGTGTCGATAATACTAGAGTATCTGGCTGACCTTTTTCAATCGGCCTCTACCATTAGAGTTCATTTGGCTGCAATATTTAATTTCCATGAGGGTGTCCAAGACTCCTCTCTTATGTCACACAAATTATGCAAGACCTTCATAAAAGGTGTGAATCATCTGAAGCCCCCTTTTAGAGAACCTATTCAACCATGGACCTATCATTAGTTCTACAAGCTCTGACAATGCCACCTTTTGAACCAGCTTCTTCTTGCGACCTCAAATATTTGTCATGGAAAACCTTGTTTTTGGTCGCCATTACTTCTGCCAGACATATCTCTGAGCTTCAAGCTTTATGCATCGAGAGTCCATACTTGATTTTTCATAGAGATAGAGTGTCTTTGAGAACTAATCCTTCATTTCTACCAAAAGTAATCTCTGAAATGTCCATTAATCAAACCATTGAATTGCCAGTTTTCTTTCCCAATCATTCAAACAGAGGAGAGTATTGCCTACATACCCTAGATATTCACAGGCAAATCTGTTTTTACTTGAACAGGACTAGGTCCTCTCATAAATCTGACCAGTTATTTTTGGTCTATTCTGGATCTAGATTAGGATCTGCTGTTGCTAAGGTCACATTAGCTAGATGGTTGAAAGACTGTGTGATCTTCATTTATACACAACGTAATATTCCATTGCCTACTACCATGAAGGCTCTTTCGACAAGGTCAGTGGCAACTTCTGCTGCCTTCCACACCAGAGCTTCCTTACATGACATCTGTGCAGCTGCAACTTGGGCTACACCTCATACCTTCATCAATCATTACAAATTGGATTTGGCCTCCGGGGAAGAGCATCTTTTGTTTCTATGGTGCTCAGGAATGTCCTTCTTTGAGAGCATTCCAGGAATAGAGGTAGCTGGGGACTCTGTCCCATACATAAGGAATGAACGAGGATTAACAATATCAAATAAAGAAGTTATGTCTTACCATAATGTTCCATCTGTATTGTTGATCCTCGTTCAGTCATTACGACCCTCCCTCCTCCCCCCTCCTGAGGATTCTAGTGGATCTCACCATCCGGTTCTCTTAGGTAATTTGACCAGAGGTAGCCTCTACCTTCTTTTGACTTGCAAACTCAATCTGAGGTAACAGGGAGAGGGGAATTATGGGTAAGAGTTTAGCTCAAGAGTTTGTAGCTGACGCGAGCTTGGAAAATGGCCAGCTCAGTTCCGAGGTCAGACCTGATGCCCCATACGTAATGACTGAATGAGGATCAAAAATACAGATGGAACGTTATGGTAAGACATAACTTCTTTATCTGATGTGATGACCTTTCTAGAATGTGAAGATGGTTGTCCTACTATTACTGTTGACGTGGTGCATGATGTATTAAAAAAATAAGGCATGTTACGGCAGCAGGACCAGATGAATTCAGTGGGATTGTTTGTCTAAAATGATATAATCTGTTACTGACTGGCTTTAGTGGCTTCTAAAAAAATGATGCTCTATAAACAGGTTTTGTTCCACTGTTGTGCATATCAGCTCTTGTTATGTAAAGAGTAAAAGCAGATACCAAAATGTTTTGAGTGACTATTGTATGTACTGATGACTGACGAAGTAAAACTAAATATGATATGTGCCAGCATGGCTTTTGTGAAGGAAGATCATGTATACCTAATCAAAATATCTTGGAAGCCGTAGATATGGGACTTTCAGTAGATGTGGTGTATTGGTTCTTTCCAAGACATTTGATTATGTTCCTGTGGGAGAGTTTAATTAATATGTATAAAATCAATATTAATGGGTATATTAAGTGGGTTAATGATCAGGAGTTTTAAGATCAAAGAAGTTACACCCTGATGAGAGACTAATCTGTGTGGAAGTCCATCAAGCATCTGTCTTGGAACTAGTCTTTTTTCACGTCTGAATTACTAGTTCATAATGATATATGGGTGAGCAAGTCTGCAGATGATACCAAAATTGGGGAAATAGTGAATATGTAAAAAGATGAGGCAGAAATACTGACATAAGTAGATGCTTTGTATTTATGGTCATGAAGGACCCCTATGGAATTCAGTGCCAATAAAGCAAAGGTGTTGCACCCTAACTACCTATATGTCATTAATAGTGTCATCCTAGAATATGCAGACAGGGTTAAGGATCTGGGTATTATAGCAGATAATACACTTAATTATGGCAATGTTTTAGTGCTGGTCTGGTATCAGCTGTTAAAGATATCTTGCATAGCATGGTTAGCAGGGATGAAAAGGTCCTTATTCCTATCTATAAGGCTACCGTGAGACAGAAGAATAGGTGTGCAGTAGCATGTGCTTATAATCGTTTACATTTACATATGTTTGAGCTGCTGTGGTGGCATATAGGGATACAGCTCTGAACACAACCAATTGACCCGGGTTCAATTAGTGGTTCATGTAACTAATAAAGTGGCAGAAAGGATATGCATGCCCATCTTGAGGGAGATGGAGGCATGTGCACAGGCACACAAAGCAGTTGGAACTTCCTGCCAGAGACCAAGAAGCCAATCAGGAGGTACTGCAGTCAAAGAATGGGGCAGCTTGTTGACATCAGCTCCTTGCTGAAATGGGGACCAGTTGGAATTTGTCTTCCCATTGCATGACCCCATGGAGTTTGCCAGAACACACTTCAAGGAAGCAGGAGTAGGTTGAAAACAGAACCCTCCCAAGCTGTACCCCCCAGGATGCTCTTAGGCTCCTCCCTGGCCCTGGCCCAGGCCCAGGCCCACATCCTGTGTTAGTCCTGGGGTCAATCGGAGATGGTTAGGAAAGAAAAAAGTGAAGAAAGAAAAGAAACTTACATAGTTTTGAAGGACTCAGAAATATTTTACAGGGTAGATCAGAAATGTTAAATACTTGAGTTATGTGAATACATTAGAGAAGCTGTTCTTGTATTCGGTCATTTACGGATTACTCTGGGGTGATTTGTTCTTTATATGTAAATGTATAAATATGATGATTTGGCAGCATCCCTAGTAATTGAGTTTAGGCTTCACTCATTGGGAACAAGGGATAACAGCTGACTTGATGCGTAATTTATTTTTTTTCTTGAGGCTTTCTTTTTTTTTTCCCAAACATCTTTATTAAATTTTCACACATGACAAAGGCAATCTTACATTTATATAAATGAAAAACATACAAAATGATACCACTTTAGTTGCAAACACTTTACATCACAGACACCATTGAAACAACTGTAGTTGCAAACATTAAACATCACTTATAAACCATCCAATCATTGTCAGTTAAGCATTATATGGCTCATTCAAATCTTGCCTCTTAAACCTTTTTCCTGCCCTGCATATATTATTCCTACAATTCCCACTTTTCTATGTAGTTTGCTCCTTCCCTTTTCTAAAGATCCCAATCCAGATGTTTTATCTAATGTTAAGTTGTCAATCTCGCCTTCATTCTTGCTGGATGGGTTCGGAGCCGATCCTCGGCTCCGACTCGGCACTTGCTTTAGCTCGAGAACTCCTTTTACCAGCTCGAGGCAACCCTATATCCCATGATGCAAGGCGGAACTACCTCAGATCTCGTTTGCCGCTTAGCGAAAGAGGTCTCCTTTGCCAGCTGAGGTAAGTTTTTCTTTGTAAAATAAGAAAAAGAGTAGTTAGGGGTTTATTTTTCCCTTTTAGTGTCAGTTTAGTCTGTAGTTAGTTACAGCCCACCCTATTCCCTTGTTTTCAAACTTTTTTATAATATTTAGTCTAAAGTTTTAGTCAGGCCTACTTTCCCATTGGTTATTCCCTTCCTGTGTGTTTGTGTAAGGGATTAATTTGTGTGTTTGTTGGGATTGTTTGTGTTTCCATCCTCCTAGGATGTCAAAGGAAGGCAAGGTCTCAGGCTTCAAGAAGTGTGACCAGTGCTGTCAGAAAATGTCTCTGACAGACGGTCACACTTCTTGTGTTTATTGCCTGGGGCCTTTGCACCTGCAGGACACCTGTGCTTTATGTCATGCTTTTAGCCAGAGAGTCCTGCAGGAAAGGAGGAATAACCTCATCCTCCGAGGCTTACTTAAGCCAGAAGGTTCTCCTCCTAAATTAGGGTCAGGAAAACCTTCTAAACCACCGAAGGCTCAGGCTACAGTGTCCAAGCCTCCTCCGGTGGCTCCGGCTCCGGCTGGAGCCGATACATCTGCTGTTCAAGTAGTGGGTTCGGCGCCGACCGGCTCCGATACCCTGACTACTGTGGCCTTGTCGGCTCCGGCTGGAGCCGACACTTTATCCAGCATCGGAGCCGAGATATCCTCGGCTCCATCTGGGGTTCAACGGACTTCGGCTCCGATGGCTTCGACCCGTAAGAGATCCCGGTCCCCTTCTATACTGAGTATCCACTGCCCGGGGTCTCCTCTTTTGTCGGAGCGGAGCCATCGGAGCCGATCTTGAGATCTTCCAGGCTGTCTGACCACGATTTAGAGAGGGTGGTAAGCAGGCTGTTGAAGTCTCAGGCACTGGCCCAAATGCTCCATAGCCCGTCTCAACAGACTTCGGCTATAGCCCCAATCCTTGAACTTCCTCCTCCGACTCCACACCGCAGTTCGGAGCCGGAGCTTCTCGGGACAGCGACTGTTTCGATGCCGGAGCCGATACATCCTTCGGCTCCGTCGTCCTCGGCTCTGATCTCCTCCTTGAGACCTTCCTTGGAGGGATCCGGTCGCTGGGTTTCCACTGTCTGCTCCGAGGGGGCTAGTGGCATTGGACCCTTGTCCGACCCCGCTCTCCCTCTCGGAGCTTCGGCTTTGGTAAGCTCGGCGCCGACATCGGCCTCGGAGCCTTCTCTCTCTTTGGAGCCGGCCATTCCTGTTTCTTCAGAGCGGGTGTGTTCCGGCCTCCCGGGGAGAGGAGCCTTTGAGGTGATGAGGAGTGTCCTGGCCTCTGAGCCTGGTCAACGGTCCATCCCTCTAGCTCCTCCCTCTTCAGTGCCTGCAGATGCCTCTTGCCAACCTCTTGCTCACAGGCCCAGGGATCCATCGCCCAGGTTTCCCCACTGGGAATTTCCTCCTCTTCCGAGGTTTCTCCTGATCCTGCAGGGGAACCCCCTCGGAAGAGGACATGTAAGAGGAAACACACAGACTCCCCTGAGTCTACTACATCTGATACCGACTCAGATAAGTCGGAGGGTTCCCACGGTCCCCCTCTGAGGATGTCTCTTTTTCAGACATCCTTGAGCTCCTCAAACAGAGGGGGAATTGGCCCTCCATTGACCCCTCCGAGGATGAGTCGGTATACCTGGAGGCTTTTGGATCCCGACCCTCCACCTCCTGGGTGTCTCCGCCTTTCGACCCACTCATGCAGGTAGTGGCTCGTAAGGCGTGGGCGGCTCCAGATTCTGTGGAACCTGTCCCAAGAAGACCATCCAAATTCATTACGGCCCCTTCGGACAAACAGTTCCTTTCCAAGGGTGTTCCGGTGGATGCTATGGTGGTGGCAGCTGCCACTAAGAAGGAATTGGCGGATCCTTCAGTACCTGTCCATCCTCCTAATAAGGACTCTAGGACCATGGACAGGTATGGAAAGCGGATGTTTTCTTCAGCGACCTTTGCTATGCGTTCGCTGAATTATCTTTGTCACTTCACCAGGCTTCAACGAGATGTTCTCAAGGAACTGGGAGAAGTAGTCCAGGATCCTTCTGCTGCTGGGGCTCAGGAAAAGATTGCCTCACAGCTTGCTATCCTGAATTCCATATCTAACTCCTCCATGTGGCTCATATCCTATGCGGCCGATGGAGTGAGCAGGGCCGCAGGCACAGGAGTTGCTCTTAGACGCCAAGCCTGGATGCGGCTTTGTAATTTTGCGGACCCCTTTAAGGCGTCCTTCACTAATACCCCCTTTGATGGTTCGGCTTTGTTCGGACCTCAGGTGAAGGATACCTTGACCAGGTGTGAGCAGGACGGTAAAACTCTTTCTGCCATTGGAGTCCAGTTTTCCACGCCTTCTAGACCATACCCCAAGGGTCAGAAGGGAGGGAAGATGTGGTTCCGTAAAGCCCAAGGAGCTACACCGGACACACGTGGTCAGTTTACCCCCAGAGGCAGAGGGGGTAACAACGCCCTAGAGGCAGGGGGGGTCCTCAGAACCAGGGCAACAGGGAGTCTCTTCCTGAGAAGCCCTTTCAACATCCCTGAGGTGTTGCCCGACTGTCCACCCTTGGAGGCAGTCGGGGGAAGGATTTCGCTGTACCCAGTAGCCTGGCAATCCCTATCTCAAGAGATGTGGGTACAGTCGATTATATCCGAGGGTTACAAAATCCCTTCAAAAGTTTCCCAGACCTCTTCAATCCCTTCCAGACATCTCACCCGGTCAAAGGGATTTGGCAGAACAGGAGGTTTCAAAGCTCCTAGAAAAAGAGCCATCCAGACTGTGCCAGCAGACCAGGTAGGATCCGGCGTCTACTCCAGATTCTTTTGGTCCCCAAAAGGACGGAGATTGGAGACCAATATTAGACCTGAGCAATCTGAACAGATTTGTCAAGAAGGCAAGATTCCGGATGGTCACGCTTCAGTCCATTCTGCCCTTTCTGGGCAAGGACAACTGGATGTGCTCTATAGACCTTCAGGATGCGTACTATCACATAAAGATTCACAGACGCTCCAGAAGGTTTCTCCGCTTTCGGCTAGGGACCAGTCATTACCAATTCAGAGCCCTGCCCTTTGGCCTCACTTCAGCCCCCAGAGTGTTTACCAAATGCATGGCAGTGGTCACAGCTCATCTGAGACGTCGAGGATTCCAGGTGTTTCCCTATTTGGACAACTGGCTCCTCTCCGCCACCACCAAGTGTCAGCTTCTTCAGTCCAGAGACTACACTCTACAGCTTTGCAGGAGTTTGGGAATTTCAGTAAACTTTGAAAAATCTTCTCTGCTGCCTTGCCAATCTATCACCTTTATAGGCGCAGAATTAAACACCGTCAAAATGTTAGCCAGACTAACAGATCAAAGAATTCTGGACATCCAAAAATTTGTTCGGCTTCTTTTGCAAAGCAACAAGATCAAAGCCAGATTTATACTGAAGGTTCTAGGTCTTATGGCTGTGGCCATTGTTCTTCTACCACTGGCTCGCTTCCACATGCGTCTTCTGCAGTGGATGCTATTCACGCAGTGGTCGTACCACAGTCTCCCGATGAGGCACGAAATCTTGGTAACACAGTCGTGCGAGCTCATCTGAACTGGTGGATATCTTCCCTCTTCTTCATCAGGGCCGACCTTTATTCCCCTCCTCCAGTTGCCACAGTCACTACGGATGCCTCTCTGATCGGGTGGGGGCATTATCAGGGCAGGATGGTCCACGGACGTGGCAACCCATAGAATACCATCTGCACATAAATGTCCTGGAGATGAGAGCAGTGCTTTTAACGTTGCAAGCCCTCAACGACTTTCTTCCCACGGGGACTATTGCAGTACAGACGGACAACATGTCCGTAGTCTGGTACATCAACAAGCAGGGCGGGACCAGGTCCTATCCGTTATGTTGAGAAGCTCTCAGACTTTGGCAGTGGGCGATCTCTTCTCAGCGGTTTCTGATAGCAATGCACATCCCCGGCAGGTCCAACCTATTAGCGGACAGGCTGAGCAGATCCATTCTGATGCCTCACGAGTGGTCTCTCAATCAATCTGTAGTGGATCAGATTTTTCTGAAGTGGGGCACTCCTTGTTGCAATCTTTTTGCTACTCCTCAAAACAACAAGTGCCCCGATTTCTTCACTCTCTTTCCCCTTCCAGACCAACCTCTGAGAGACTCTCTAACCCAGGATTGGCCCCGGGGATTTCTGTATGCTTTTCCTCCTTTTCCCTTGATTCCACAAGTCATTCAGAAAGCCACTGTTTTGAGAGCCAAGTTGATCCTCATTGCCCCATATTGGCCTCGACAAATTTGGTTTCCGTCTCTGCATCGTCACCTTCTGGTGCAGCCCTGGCATCTGGACCCAGTTCCGGATCTCTTGATCCACCAATCGGGTCAGCAGCACCGGGCCATTCATTCTCTCAACCTCACTGCTTGGTTGCTCCACTTCCTACCCTAGCCAGGCTACCGATGATTTCGGACTCAGTCAGAGACATTTTAGTCTCTTCCTTGAAGTCTTCCACTAGGACTGTTTATGCTAGCAACTGGCGACGTTTTTCTATTTGGGTGAATTCCAGAAATATTGACCCCTTTACTGCTCCTGTACATTCGGTTTTAGATTTCCTGGTGGAGGTTTTTCATTCAGGATCCTCGTCATCTACAGTCAAAGTACAACTGGCTGCTATTTCTAAGTATCATGTTGGCCTGCATGACAATAACATTATGTCTCATAGGTTATGCAAGGCCTTTCTCAGAGGAGTTTTCCTCCTAAAACCACCTATAAAGCATCCTCCTCCGCAATGGGATCTGAACTTAATGTTGGCATCCTTGATACTGCCTCCTTGAACCGTCTGCTTCATGTTCTTTGAAGTTATTGACCTGGAAAACTATATTTTTACTGGCTGTCACTTCTGCGAGAAGGGTTTCGAGATTCAAGCTCTCTGCATTCGTTCCCTTATTTGGTTTTTCATAAGGACAGGGTATCATTAAGAACTAACCCTTCCTTTCTTCCCAAAGTCGTATCTCAAACCAACATTAACCAATCTATAGACCTACCAGTCTTTTTCCCAAACTATTCCGACAGAGCTGAACAGAAACTGCATTTTTGGATGTCCATCGTCAGCTCAGGTACTATTTGCATAGAACTAAACAATTCAGAAAATCGGACCAATTATTTGTCTCCTATGCAGAAAACAGGATAGGTCTTCCAGTATCTAAAGTGACCTTATCCAGATGGTTGACTTCCACTATTTCCTATGTATACTCTCTCAGGGCAAACAGCTATCTTCTAAGCCTAAAGCTCACTCAACCAGGAGTCTATCCACTTCTGCAGCTTTTCAGGATAGACTACCCATTGATACCATTTGTGCAGCAGCTACTTGGGCCACGCCTCATACCTTTGTTTCTCATTACAAGTTGGACTTGGTCTCTAGAGATAGGGCCAGTTTTGGTTCCACAGTTCTCAAGAGTCTGTTCCATTGAGCCACCCGGGATACAGGTGCTAGGGACGCGGTCCCATCCAGCAAGAATGAAGGCGAGATTGACAACTTAACATTTAGAAGTTATGTACCTACCATAACGTTCCATGTTAGTTGTCTTCTCTCGCCTTCTTTCTTGCGTCCCTCCCTCCTTCCCCCTGGCCTGGACAGATCTTGGAGAGTTCCTATTAGATTGTTTCCTCCGGTACGTTGTTAGGAGGATTTCTTTTAGGAACCATTGTTCCTAATTCTTTTAGGATAGTCTTTAGCAGGGTAAGTTAGCTACCAAACGAGATCTGAGGTAGTTCCGCCTTGCATCATGGGATATAGGGTTGCCTCGAGCTGGTAAAAGTAGTTCTCGAGCTAAAGCAAGTGCCGAGTCGGAGCCGAGGATCGGCTCCGAACCCATCCAGCAAGAAAGAAGGCGAGAGAAGACAACTAACATGGAACGTTATGGTAGGTACATAACTTCTAATTTTACTATATTCACTATTTCTAGTAAAGTTGGTGTAGACTTTGATTTCCATTTTCTAGTAATTGCTTTTTTGGCAGCCACCATAAGTAGACTCAGAAAGGCTTTACTATATCTAGGAAATTCCGATGGTCTAGAATAACTCAAAAAAAAACATCTCCCTAGTCAGTCCAATCTGCTCACCCAGCATATCTGACAGATCGGTCTGCAGGGAATCCCTAAAGTCTACTAGCTCATTACACTCCCAAAAAATATGTTCTCAGCTGCCCGTCACACCTCCAACATTTGCTACCCATGTAAGGAAAAATTCTTTGGAGTCTACTTGGGGTATAAAAATACCTATGTAAACACTTCCAGGCATAAATCCTAAATCTTGTAGACTGCTTATCCAGTCTCTCTTCCCAGTCCTTTCTAAGCTCCTCTGATTGATTCTTATAATTATCATGCAATATTTTATATCCTTTACTAGTTATTCCTTTTTAATGGCAGCTGCTGATCAAGATTCTATTAAAAACTCCACCAGTGCTGGTCTTTCATTTAGAAGCCCCTATTTCTGTCTCTTTGCCTATACTTTATCAGTCCTTGATAGGGAATGCAATCTCTAACCTGCAGTCCAAATAAATTCTTGTCCTCTTCCCATTCTATTACCTTTCCCTTTCTAGTTATTTGCTCCCAATACATTGGATCCTCTGCCAGTTTTCTCCAGTAAATTCCAGCCCCCTCTTACGTGTTATCTGTATCCCTGACCACAGTCATCTTTATTGGCAAAATCTCTTTTCTCCATTCTCGTGCTGGTTTGGTTCTTAGAATACTGCCAGCTATTTTAAGAATATAATACTTTGTATGATTTTTTTGTTGTTCTCCTTAAGAGTCTGCATCCAAAATCCCAGGCTCTCCTTATTTCTTGAGCTTCCTCCCTGTGTCAGTGTCATTCCTTTCCACTTTGTATTATAGTTTTCTGCTTGTGCTAGGTATAAGAGCCTTAACTGTGTTCCTCTAACATACCTCCTCAAATTGGGTAATCCTAATCCACCTTGTTCTATTGGTAGAATCAGCTTATCCCCCTTGACCCTTGCTGTCTTCCCTTCCCAGATAAAATCCTTCCACTCTTTTTTTAATTGCTATCCACAACTTCTCCATTTGATAAAAGAATGCCTGACCTACAAGACTAAATGGACTACATATATTTTAATGGATTGTATCTTAGTATCCGTAGCCATATAGCATAACTTTCAGGTTTTCAATTTTTGTATTATCTTCTGCTTAGCCTCTTCCTACATATCCTTAGCTGCCACCACAGAGTCATTTCAAATCAGTACTCCTAAATACTTAATTTTATCATGTCTTCATAAATATGGATATTATTGGACCAATTAGTTTGTGGGTACATACAGTGGATATAAAAAGCATACACACCCCTGTTAAAATGCCAGCTTTTTGTGATATAAAAACTGAGACCACAATAAATCATTTCAAAACTTTTCCCACCTTTAATGTGACCTATAACTTGTACAATTCAATTGAAAAACAAACAAATCTGTTGGGGAGAAAATATAAAAAATAAAACATACAATAAGCTGGTTGCATAAGTGTGCACACCCTTAAACTAATGCTTTGTTGAAGCACCTTTTGATTTAATTACAGTATTTGGTCTTCTTGAGTACACACCTGCCATCAATTAAAGAGACTCTGATAAACCCCAAATAAACTTGAGCTGTCCTAGTAGGATTTTCCTGACATTTACTCAGTTGCCTGCTACAGCAAAAGCCATGGTTCGCAGAGAGCTTACAAAGCATCAAAGGAATCTCATTGTTGAAAGGTATCAGTCAGGAGAAGGGTAAAAAAAATTCCACACCATTGGATATACCATGGAACACAGTCATCAAAAAGTGGAGAAAATATGGGGCAACAGTGACATTGCAAAGAACTGGACAGCTCTCCAAAATTGATGAAAAGACAAGATGAAAACTGGCCAAGGAGGCTACCAAGAGACCTACAGCAACACTGAAGGAGCTGCAGGAGTTTCTGGCAAGTATTGGTTGTGTGCTACATGTGACAACAATATCCCATATTTTCCATATGTCTGGACTATGGGGTAGAGTTTCAAGATGGAAGCCTTTTCTTACACAGAAAAACATCCAGGCCCAGCTAAAATTTGCAAAACAATACAAAGTCTCCCAAAAGCTTGTGGGAAAATGTGTTATGGTCTGATGAGACCAAGGTTGAACTTTTTGGCCACAATTCCAAAAGGTACGTTTGGCACAAAAACACCACTTCGAATCACCAGAAGAACACCATCCCTACGGTGAAGCATGGTGGTGGCAGTATCATGTTTTGGGGTTACTTTTCTTCAGCTGGAACTGGGGCTGTAGTCAAGGTGGAGGGAATTATGAACAGTTCTAAATACCAGTCACGTTTGGCCCAAAACCTTCAGAAGTCTGCTAGAAGGTGAAGATGAAGAGGAATTTCATCTTTCAGCATGACAATGACCCCAAGCATACATCCAGATCAACAAAAGAATGGCTTCACCAGAGAAAATTTAAGTTTTAGAATGGCCCAGCCAGTGCCCAGACCTAAATCCAATAGAAAATCTGTGGAGTGACCTGAAGAGGGCTTTGCACAAGCGATGCCATTGCAATCTGACAGATCTGGAGCATTTCTGCAAGGAAGAGTGGGCAAATATTGGCAAGTCAAGATGTGCCATGCTGATAGACTCCTACTCAAGAAGACTGAATGCTGTAATTAAATCAAAAGGTGCTTCAACAAAGTATTAGTTTAAGGATATGTAGACTTATGCAACCAGCTTATTGTATTTTTTTTAATTTTTTTTATATGTTTTCCCCTAACAGATTTGTTTGTTTTTCAATTGAATTGTACAGGTAATAGATTACATTAAAGGGGGGAAAAGTTTTGAAATGATTTATTGTGGTCTCATTTTTTATATCATATAAATCTGGTATTTTAACAGGGGTTTATACACTTTTTATATCCATTGGCATTTACTGCTGCTGCCTTTGTTTGTTTTCATTAATTTTGTATCCTGAGAAGATCTGAAACTGTCTTAAAGTGTTCCACAACACTGTAATGTCCCTTTCTGGTTTTGTCATGTATAAAAAAATGTCATCTGCAAACAGAGCCATCTTTCCTGACTACCATGCTAATTATATCCTTAATTTCTGAGTCCCTTCTTTTCTTTGCCATTGGTTTTAAATACAAACAACAAAGGGGAAAGCGGACAACCCTGCCTGGTTCCTCTACTCAAGCAGAAATTATTGGATATGACCCCACCCACTTTAATTCTCACCTTCGATCCCTCATATATTCTTCTAATCAACCTTATAATTGTATCAGGGAAAACACATGCTCCCATTGCCCTGCTCATGAAGTCCTAGTCTACTGTATCAAATGCTTTCTCTGCATCAAGACCTACCAATAAAAGTGGTACTTTCTTGCATTCTGCTTCCGTCTGGATCATCAGTGTTCTGTTAATATTGTCATATGTTTGCCTTCCCTCCACAAAACCACACTGATCCATATCTATCAATTTTGGTATCACTTTTGCTATTCTTTTAGCCATTATAGACATAAACGCTTTATAGTCATGGTTTAGTATTAAATGGGCCTGTATAAAGCTAGATCTGATGATTCTTTATCCTCTTTAGTACTGTTACCACTGCTTTCTTCCAGGATGCTGGTACTTTTCGTCCTCTTAAAATACTGTTAAGCAAAACCTTCCACATCTTTATCAGTTTTTACCTCCTAACTTCCACAGGAGTACCATCTATTCCTGGGGACTTTCTTGTAAATTGGTTATGTATAGCCATTTTTATCTCATCCCTTCCTATCCTGTTAGTAATTGAGCCTCATCTCCCTCTAACTTTGGCATATTTAATTCTTCCATATGAAAAGACAAGACGAAAACTGGCCAAGGAGGCTACCAAGAAACCTACAGCAACACTGAAGGAGAGCTGCAGGAGTTTCTGGCAAGTATTGGTTTTCATTTGTACCTTTTCTTGATTTTCATATTTGTCTGCTTTATACAAATTTTCATAAAATTTCTGAAATATTCTAATACTTCTACAGGGTCAGGGTCTCTTGTTATCTTCCTTTGTTATAGGCTCCCTAAGCTTGGTGACTTCCCTTTCCACTTTCTGTTGCCTGAGATGTTGTGCTAAAAGTTTTTGTGCTCAAGAATTAATGTAAAAAACAGTTGCTTAATAGCAATCTTTCTAAAGTCGTGCATATTACTGAGGTAATCCCTTATTTTCCATTTAGCATTCTGTAGTTGCTCCTTTTCTTCTTCTGAGAGATTCCCCCTGTTGTGAAATACTTCAACATTTTGTCAGTCCCTCTAAATAATTCTTGTTACTGTTTAACCATGTCTCCCTTTCTTTTATTTCCAGCTTAGTTTTAAACCTCACTTCAGTTTTATCCCAGTCCTTAGCTGTGTTTTCAGAAGATAATTCTATTTTTTGTAGTAGCTTCTGAATTAATTCCACAGCCCATTCCTAAAATATCTGTCTTTTCAATTGATAGGCGGGAACGCGCCAGTGTTTCATTTTTATTTCATTACCTTGTGTTTTTATTTTAGATATTATTGGTGCGTTTCAAGACCTTCAATTAAATGCACATATTCCTGTGAGATATAAAATCCATCTAGCCTAACCAAGTTTTTGTATCTTGGTGTGTAATATGTAAATTCACTCCAAACTCCTAGTACTGAATTTACATCTTCCATGCCAAACATTTTCGTATATTACTTCAAAAATCTACCCCCTTGTTATATTTTCCCTTCTAGGCACCTCAGACACATTTTCACTGTTGCAAACCAAATTCCAGTCTCCACCTATAAGTAATATTCCTTGCTGAAAGCTGATTATTTCTCCCAGAATTTTCTTAAGGTCCATTATAGCAGTTTTAGGGGGGATGTAAATGCATGCCAGTGTGAGCCTCCTCCCTAGCCAGTAGCCCCCTTAATATACTGTGCATCTTCCATTACTATCTTTTTTCCCCCTCTTCTATCACTATTGGAGCTCCTCTTGTAATTAATATAAGTACTCCTCTTTTCATTTGCCCCACATATTCTGCTGAATAGACATCCTGAAAACCTTTCTTTATCAAATTCACATGTTCATTTCTTTCCAGGGGTGTCTCCTGTAGCATAAATATTTGCACTTTACATTTTTTAATATAGTTCACTACTTTTTCTTTTTTTATATTCATCTGTAAGACTATTCACATTGAAAGACATTATAGAAAACATCAATTCTTATATCATTATTACCACATTTTATATATAACTGCTCTTTTGCTAAATGTCTAGTTCCAACTTTTATGTTACGTGTATATACTGTTCAGCAGGTTGGTCTTTTATACAGTTGTTTCATGTCATATCTATTTGCACCTATGTCAGATCTTACTTAGCTTTTTGTTTTGAAAGCCCTCAAACAGAGCAAACAACTCCCCAAAAAACTCCTGAAACCTATGAACTTAACAACAAACAAAACTATGTAAATCTTCAAATATTGATGTTTTTGTTTCCTAATAAGAACATAAGTTCTAAGTTGATAACTACAAAGACAGGCTCAAGTTAAACAAAAAGAAAGATTAGTCATGCTAAGATGCATGGTACACCCTATGCTATTAGTAAGTGCTATTTGATTTTGTATATTTTTATAACTCTCTCAGTTGAGAAACACATGAATGCTTTCAGTAAACACTTTCCAGGCCATTTCTCTTCATCAAACTGACTTCTAGTGACATGCAAACCAGACACAAAACTGTTAAGGGTACCTTTTTTATCAGAAAAAAAGCCTTACAATATTCAATATTCCTTTTCATTTGCTTGCTTTGTAATAAAGTTTTTCCCTATGCAAACATAGGGAAAAAGCAGACTGATTTTTCTTTTGTCATGCTGTTTTAACCCAGACCCTTCCGCTCTCCCCCATCTCCTCCCTTCCTCGTTTCTTTTCATTGCAGTGCCTACATTTCTCAAAACTGAACAAAGAAAAAGAGAGAAGGGTGAACAAAAAAGCAAAAATCACTTGTTTTATATTAGTATCCCCATTGCATCTAAAAAAAAAACGGAGAGAACTTTACTTTTAAGTCTAACTGGTTTTGTATTACCTGTCACTCCTGGAAAACCCCCTGATTGTTTTCAGGGAACATTATGTCCTAGTCAATTTCTCTGTTCTTTTTTCTTCTTTTCCCTCAGCCAATCCTTTTCTACCAGACTCTCTCCAGTTTTTCTTTATCAGATTGGTCACCATGGAGGCATGAAGACCAGCTGCAAAAATGCTACTTAGTATACATATTTGCAAGTACTAGGGAAAAAAAACTTGTAACATTCAATATTGTTTTTCAGTTACTTGCTGTGGCACATTAATTTGAACTCTGTCATGCCCCCTTAACCAGGCTCCATTTTTTCCTATCCTGATTTTTTAATCATTACATTGCCTATGTTTTTCAAAACTGCACAAGAAAAAAAAAACAGAAGAGAGGAGAAAAATATAAACACCTGTTTACAATTCCCATTGCACCCAAAACAGCATGCACTCTCCCCTCTCTTCCCCTTCCCAAAGCATTTTTCCGAATATTAATGACATGAAGTAGGGCATATACTTTAGTCCCCCCACTCAGCAAACAAATTTTGAAGAAGTCCAATATTTCCAGATTTTCTTGTGCTGTTATATTTCACAAATATAATTATTGCATTGTAATCCCACATTGTTACTGATTTTATTACTGTTCTCCATCACCCAGATCCTGTCTCTGCTTCATTTCCAGTATACTCTCGATTCTTCTAGTCAGCTCTCATGCTCCCTTCCTTCTCTCCAATATTTTCCATTGAAATACTGGAAAAGGTTTCACAGGTGCAGTCTCTCTGCGGTCTTTATTACCCGAGGAACAAGAAGACAAATCTCCTTCTGTTTCACAGCTCAGTTTTTGTTGTACAAACTTTTATATTTCCTTCTTAGCATGCACTTCATCAAAAATATGATGTTGTCCCTCCAGGGAAGAATACCTTGAAGACAGATGGATACAGCAGTTTGAATCTCACACTTGCTTCTTGGCATTTTCTGAATAGAGGGATGAATTTACTTCTTTTGCCTGGTGTACAGTGAGTAATCATTCTCCACAAACACTCTGCTATCTCCTACTTTTAGCATTTTGTCCTTCTGCCACCGTTTTGTTCGAATCATCTCTTTATGGTGGTAGGATTGCATCCTTACTATTAAAGGTCTAGGTTGCTTTCTTATAGCTAGATTTGGAGCATACTACACATGATGTGCCCGTTCAACTAATAAGTCCTGCTGAGGAATATCAGTCCAGTTGCATATTTGTGCTTTCATAAATTTAATACAGTCTGTTCCTTCCAGCTTCACTGGTATAGCTGAAAATTTCAAGTTTTCCCTACATGCTCTTCCTCTAATTCTATTATGTTTTGAAACATCTCTTCCTGAGCAGTCTCATATTCAACCAGCCTTTTCTTCATTTCAACCTCTGATTTTTGCAGCTTTATCATCTCATCTGAATATCTGTTTAAAGCTTCTTCCATTTGTTCCAGTCTTTTGTTGTTTGTGTTGGTATATTCTATTGATTTTGTTTATTTTAACCAAGTCTGTATGCAGTTGTCTGATATCATCGTGTAGGTTATTGGAAGTCATGTCTGAAGGTTGCATTACTTTTTACTGAACAGCTGCAGAACTCTCCCTAGTCAGTGTTTCTTCCTCGCTTTTGTAGCTGATTTTTTTCCAGGTTTTCTGAATTTCTTTATTCATGCCATCCAGGCAGTGTACTTACTAGCCAGTTAATGAAATTCACCTATAAACACCTATAAACACAAGTGTACTGGCCTTCTCTGCTTTGTTTTGGTTTTCACACTGGGAGAGCCAGAAACAAGCTGTTACTCAATGTGCAACCATCTTGGAACTCCAATGCATAACTCATTTTTAATACTGCTTTTGGTAGTAGGTCTTTAAATGGTAGATCAGATAAAATCTGGACTAGACTTCCATTAGGTGTCTGAATGGTTACAACTGAAAAAAAAACTTTTAAAGGGGTGGTAAATGAACAGTTTGTAAAATGAGTATTTGATTATTCTTTCTATTGGGCAAACTTGTGCCAAGTATTCTCAGAGACTTAGATTTTGAAATTTGCAAACAGTGAAACATGTTAACATTAAAAAAGAGAGGCTGCAAATTTTTTTTAGTTCTGATGAAAATAAGTCTTCGGATTCTTCTGAGTCTAAAATGGAAGACAGGGGAAAATTATTTGAGAAATCTCATAAAGAGACAATCACTGAAAAACATTATAAAGTATTATTTCGCTAACAAGGCTATGCCTTCAATAATATACATTTCTGGATATCAAAGTCTGCAAACATGACTCATTTACTTCAGAACCAGTAGCTTTCTTAATGAATAATTTGTGTCAGTTGTAGGTAGTCACAATAGTTTTGCAAGTATACAAAGATGACCTTGCGTATAACGAGTACTCTCAACTTCAGTCTTCACAACAAGCTTTATCCAGGCCCTTTTTGTAAATCATTTGTATTCAACTACTTTAATATATTTCAGGTAAAGTATAGCTACAAACAAATGCAATCTGAGGGTCATGCTGCTCAACGCTAGAAGTCTAAATCTCAAAATGCACTCACTCTAAGTACTCCTTAAATTGAGAACATTGACATTTGTGCTGTAAGAGACCTGGATCAAGGCAACAGAAAGCATCCCTACACTACCAGGTTACAACTTATTCCACACCTTTCGGCCCCAGAGCTTGGACCGAAGCTCCAAAGGTGGTGGTGTTTCCATATTCATAAAGGATGCCCAGCATAGCGCATCTGAGATACTTCAGGTGCAGCTAATATTGGATAAGACCGCGATTCAGGTTGTAGCCTGCTATAGGTCCCCAAACATGTCCCAAGATTCACACTCCACATTCCTAAGCACCCTGGAGAATATTAGGGCCCAACCTAGCACTCTCATACTGGGTGACTTCAACTGCCCCTCTCTCAACTGGGAAGACTACTCATGTACCAATACACTTGCCCAACACTTTCTGGAATTCATTAATTCCAATGCCCTGGACCAGCTCATTCTTACCCCCACTAGAGGTAGCAACATCCTTGACCTGGTCATTACTAACATGGACAACCGTTGCTCTACACCAATAGACAACTCCTCTCTGGTTAGATCTGATTACAAGCTAATCACCTTGAAAATCCACATCCCTCCCACCCCCCACCCCCAACAAAGGTAACCATCATGAAAAACTTCTCCAGAGCTAACTTTGGGCTTCTAAAAACAGATATGGCTAACTTCATGGCACCCATGCAAATGGAGAATAGTTGCATGACCGCCAAATCATACACCAATGCACTGTATGAATACATACACAAATGCATGGATCTCGCCATACCCAATAGAACTAAGATGCTCTCCTCAAAAAACAAAAGGTAGCCAATCTGGTGGTCCCCTGCCATAACCAAACTCTACAACAGAAGGAAGAAACTGATGCGGAATAAGGTGAAGTCCCAAGAATGGAAAAACTCCCTTATCAGCCTCAACAAAAGGCTGAGATCCCTCATCAAATCCTCTAAAGCTAGCTATGAAAACAGAATTGCAGCAGATAGCGGAGACAACCACAAGGCCTTCGATAGTTATGTAAAGAATCTCCATGGCAATACTCAGATTTGCTCTAAGCTACTGCACAATGGTAACTCCTATACCGAGCAAACAGATATTGCAAACATACTGGCGTCCAGATTCAGTGCTAACCCCCCCCCCCCAAAGGACCAATCACAATGCCAGTAGATTGCCAGGCACCCAGTATTACTGCATGCGCAGGTTAAAGCAGCACTGTCCAAGGCCAAGAATACAGCTTCTATGGGACCTGACAATATCCTTGGCTGTGTTTTACATGAACTACAGAGTGAACTGGCACTTCACCTGTGTACCCTGTTCAATCACAGCCTCACCTCAGGCTTTGTCCCTACTGAATGGCGCACTGCTACAGTCATCCTTCTCCGCAAAGGAGGAGCGACTACAGACCCTGGGAACTATGCCCCATTAGCCTGGCAAGTCTGATATGCAAAGCTATGGACCTAATAAACAAGGATATAGGGAACCTCCAAACTCTGGATCCTACACAGTTTAGTTTTGTGAAGGGTAGATCATGCCTGCTCAACTTGGTCGACTTCTTTGAGTTAGTCACCAGAGCTGTGGATGAAGGTAAGGTGGCTGATACAGCCTACCTTGATCTGGCCAAGGCCTTTGATACCATTCCCCACTCAGGAATCATAGAAAAACTTACTAAGCTAGGCATCAACCTCTATATCACTAGGTGGGTTGCATACTGGCTCACAGATAGAACCCACAGTGTGAAAGTAGCTGACTCCAAGTCAGACTGCCAACCAGTCACAAGTGGAGTCCCACAGGGTTCGGTCCTGGGTCCTCTCCTGTTTGGTAGCTACTTCTCTGAAGTCCAGGCCAACACGAAGGGACTCTGGCTGACAAAGTTCTCAGATGATTGCAAGTTGGGAGCTATTATTAACTCCCCAAGTGATGTTGACATCCTACAGAAATGCCTCAATGAGACCAACGACTGGTGTCAGAACCATGGCCTTAAGCTTGATGCCAAAAAATGTGTCTTCTTCCCCTTTGGGAAAAACCCCCTTTCCCTTGAATTACCACATTGATGCTAGTCCACTGAATACAGAAGGTGTTATAAGAGATCTGGGAACACAGATTGACAGCAACCTGTCTTTTGACCATCACATTGCCACTGTGGTCAGAAAGTCCTTCTATATGGCACATCTCATTACTAAGGGTTTTGCATCCAGGAAGAAAGAGGTCATTGTCTCCCTCTACTCTTCCCTCATTAGGCCAATCATCGAGTACAATGCCCCATTTGGCATGTACCTCACTAGACACCTGCAACTACTGGAGAGGTCACAAAAGTACCTCACGAAAAGGATCCTAGGCCTTAAACACTTGTCCTATATGGACAGACTCAAAAAACTCCCAACTATTCTCTGTCTCATATCGCCTACTTAAAGGCGATCTTTGCTTGACTTACAAAGCCATGTCTGACCCAGCTCTGTCAGAAATGCTACATCTAAAGAAATCCCAATCCCTCCACACCAAACGCTCCAGAGACCTCAACCTCATTACTACAATCAACAGAACATGCTGGAGGGACAGGTTCATAAACCAGAGAATAGCCATGCTATGGAATAGACTTCCCATAGATGTCAAGCAGAGCACCTCACTGGCCCTCTTCAAAAAAATAATATAAATTAACGCTGGAGATCACTCCAGTGGCTCTACTCAACAGAGGCATTAAGAACTAAGGTTGAGTGGCACAATGCCAGGGCAACCCTATGGGCTAGGCTTGTAAATGCTACAGGGCCATTAGCCTACTACACACCTATGAACCTATATGAGCGTACTAACCATAACCTTAGATGCATGAATATTAATATCTTTGCTAAAGTGTGTTATTAATGCATGAGGTTATCCGCAGGTTGACATCAGTCATATAGCTAGACTTCAGCATCAATCAGAAATCCCCAAAACAGTGAAGAGTTGCCTTTTACCAATGATGTCAGCTGGAAAATTGGCTAGTTGTTCTCTAGAGCAAGAAGCCACCAAATATGTGTAGTTCCCTGTGTCATATATTGTGGGAAAAGGGCCCTACCAGAAAATTAAAACTTCTGCCAGTTGCTCACAACTACAATAATCCCACTGTGTGATCAAATTCACACAATAAGTTAAATAGGAAACAGCATTATATACTACTAGAGATACATAACTCCTTCACCATACAAAAAAATGCAGATGCAAACTCTACTGGATCATAGAAAAAACTGTGATGTATGTATGCATGCCAGATGCTGCACAGACTTTGACTGTCTGTTGCAACTGCTAGAAGTCTAGAACATGGGGAAGCTCTTACAGTAGCACAATAACTCCATTATTCAAACATCACTGTTCCCTTTGAATACCTTCACTAATACTGTACTGTGTTTATCAGAAGGATCATTGCTGCAGTATGTTCATAGTAAATGAGAGATTGCAAAGCAATGAGAAGGTTTCCTGATCCCAGACATGGATGATGTGCTAAAGCATGACATTCAGGTCAGGAAAAGCAAATCCAGCCCTGTTTCTAGACTGAACATGTATCTTTTTTATGCTTGAAGATGAAGTGGATAGAATTCCAAATGGCTTCCTCACACATACATTAAACTAAAATATTTTTGAAGAAAGTTACCATTGTGGTAGCAGCCCTAGTGAAATTAGCCTTAACTTTGATAATTGGAGTCTTACTATAATGGTCATAATAAAAAAGAATGCAGTTTGTTGGCCATGTAGAGCTTTTTTGATACTGTTCCACTTAGGCTGCTTTTCACTGCATTGCCAAAAGGGAGTCTGAGTGTCAAACTTCCTTAGTCCTGTTAGTATAATATCTCTCTGCTTTAAACACCCCAGACATGAAGAATCTTCTGCTTCTATTGTAAGGTTTGGCATGAAGCACAAGGAGCTAAATGGATTGATTCATCCGTTGTTCAGAAATCACATCACTGCATGTATGCAGGGTTGGTTCATAGCACTGTTTTGTCCTTGCTGTAAACTGCCTAGGGTTCTTCACTTATAAAAAAAATTTAGATGTTCATCGTATTGAAAACTGCAGCAGTAGCTTTAGCTGTATGGGTTATAGCCTGTCAAAGATATAATAGCTAGCCAGCAAGCTTCCAGAGCTTCTGGGCACCTTCCATGTGCCCAAACTGTGAAGCAGCTGAAGATGAGCTGACCAAAAGACAAGTTTGGGAGTGATGCCATTCATAACTTTACTGCTGCCAAAAAGTACACTCCTCTAAGGCTTTTGAGTATTGACAGACAGCTTGTGCTTTCATTTACTGGACACGATTTCCCTTTGGGGAAGAAACTTCCTTTTTTACTTAATTTTGTTGATCTTTTGTTACTATGTTCATCATATTGATCACTGCTGCAGTAGCCATAGGTATATTGGTTGCATATTGCTAAGGATGTAATGGCCAGCCAGCATACCTCCCAACCGTACCGAATTACTCGGTAAAAACCGAGTTTTGGGATCCAAATAATGGGGTGTCACGATTCCCGAGTGGCACCCCTTCATTTCCGAGTTCTCGGCACTTTTGTTTTACATTTTATTTCCTGGCTGACGTCATCACGTGCGCGATGACGTCAGCTCCATGAAACAGCCTGCCTGAAGCTCAATGCACATGCATTTCACATTTCCATCTGAAATGCGCTCAAAATCCTTGGCGGGAATAACTGCAATGTGAGCAAGGCATCTTCCATGCTGTACTGATGGAACAGCCATTTGAAACTGCACTGCGAGCGAGGCTGGCTGGATATCTGTAGCTGCACGCACAAGCCGTTTGATGGACAAAGCAGAGTGTTGCTGCAGCTCTATTTGATATGTTGCTAACTTGCTGCCGACTGGAAAGGTAGGGAAGAAGTGTGCCTATCAAACTGTCCACTTGACCATTAAGGCAGCAGAATAAGGACAGGCTCTAGCTGCAGCTTGGTTTTCTTTCTTTTGAGTGTGCTTTCCGTTTTAGCTTTATAAAGATGCTTGCTTTTACCGGGAGTGTGCTAACAGCTGCAGGCAGGTTACAGGTTGCATTTCATTTAACTTTTAAAGCACTGTGTTTCAGCCTGGTTTCTGTTTTGGCTTTTTGAAGAGTTTGCTTTTACTGGGAGTGTGCTAATTTACAAGTTACATTTTGGCTTGGTTGCGGTTCTAATAGCACTGTAGCTTCCTACCGGGAGTTTTATTAAGTGTGTGTTCCATTCGTTATTGCCAAAGGGATAACTATCCTTAATGTTTTTTACTTAAAATTTGCCATAGGAATTTTGTTTACTTCAGAATTTAAGACTTTGTAGTTTTTTTTCTGCAGGTAACATAAGTATAGCTGAAGCATTGTGAAAATATGTAATTTAACAAAATATATAATCATAAACCAAACCATGATAACTAGATCAATTTTATAATTAAAGTTTAGTACATTTCGTAGCAAAATGAAATAAATAAAATAATAATCAAGGAATTTTAAAAAGTACTCCATGGTGTACACGGTATATACCTGGCTAAACTAACATTTTACCTGTGTTTATTTGGCTTTTGGTAGTTTCTTGCGTCTACTGAACTGCTGGATTCTGTTTATGTCTTCATGAACGCAAGAGGCCTAAACTTGTATGTATAATGTATAAAAAAATAGCATTATTTTCTAGTAGTGACTAGCACTGTGACAGAGGCAGCCTACATTCTCTGGTAATTGTTGTAATCCCACCCACCCCCACAGCCAGATTGCTGTTTAATAACTTTCAAAGCCTTACCCGGTCACAGCCTAAATGGAGTTTAATTTTGTGGAACTCAACAAAAGTTACCTATCCATCAGCCTTTAATTTCCTCTCATAAATGCATCTGGCCATAACTCACTACTGGGTGTCTGCTAATGGCCAGCGAGGATATCCTCACCAGCCACAATGCTAGGAGCACTGTTTACTCATGTTGATTACATAAGGCATAATGAAAGACCACATGTGGCAGCTGACCATATACAACAGCTTACTGAAGAGTTGTAGCCTACTTATAGAAGCTGTTGCCAGGATTTTCAGCTTGGTTTACTTTCCTTTTGAGTGTGCTTTCCATTTGGCTTTTTAAAGAGTTTTCTTTTACCGGAGTGTGCTAATGGCTGCAGACTGGTTTCATTTTACAGATGTAGGTGTGTGTGTCTGTGTGTAAAATGCCCCTGTTAAATAGGCAGGCTGGTTACAGTTACTCAGGCTCAAACCCTGTACCTTGGGTACTGGGTAAAAAGAGCCTGGATTCTTTACCCACCACCACTTGTGATTTTTGCCTCATATTTTTGTTCTGTTTCTCATAAAATCTGTAGTCTTCTGGATTTTTGTAGCAAATCAATGAGGATTGAATTCACTAAATAATGACAGACATTGGAATTTCAGGTGTCTTATTCTTCAGAAATATATGGTAACACAAAACCTATTATTCTAGCAAAGTTTATAAGGTCAATATTTGAAATTTGTCCCTATATTTGGGGCTGTATTCCCCCAATATTGGCTTTGTCCAGGTGTTTTGTGCTTAAGAGGTTGAGATCTGGTGAGAAGTTGAACATAATTCACCAAATTAAGTTTATTTAAGTAACATTTAAGTTTCGATCTTCCTATCTTTCAGGAAACACATGGTGGTAACACAGCATTTTATTCCAGCAACTTTCCAAGATTATGCAAACAATGTTTAAAATGTGTCCCTGGTCTTTGAGCTTTTGTCACCCCCAATAAATTTTGGCTTTTCCCGACTTCTTGTGCTGCAAAGTTGAGAGATGCAGTTGAGTGTTGAGTGGATTTTACAAGGAGCTGAGAGCTTCAGGGGAAGAGAAATAGTCATGCTTATGCCAAGTCTGCTTGCATTGTTAGTAGCACAACAGGCAGAATACTTGCTTTTGATGCAGAAGGCTGTGGGTTCCACTCCAACAGTATGTGTAGATGTATTGCTGATACTGTGTTGTACTTTTAAAGGGGGAGGATGCTGCAGTCCTGAGAATATCCTTTTCGGCGGAGATACCTAGCTAGTAACTATGAACCTGTTATGAGTTTGCCATCCATTCCCTATTGCAATATCTTTTTTTGATGTGACATGGGCCATATTTTTGGTTGTCTGTTCAGTTTGCGTTTAAAAGCTGATATCCCACAATTCCAGTGGAGTGGGTGGGGTTACATAATTATGTATGCAAATTGTATGTTAATCGGCGTACAAATTTGTACCTATTTTTCATGGGCTTTGTCCAGATTTATGATGATTCCAAGTTGAGAGGTATGCCAGCCAGCTTCCAAAGCTTCAGGACACTTTCCACACAGCCAAACTGTCAAGCAGCTCAAGCTGCACTGACTAAAAGACAAGTTTGGAAATGAAGGCCTTCAGAGCTCCTCTGAGGCTTTTGAAGATCAACAGTCGACTTGTGCTTTCCTTTACTGGGAGGTACTTCCCTTTGGGGGTAGGAGACTTCCATTTTCTTAAATTTATTGATGTTTTATTACTTTTCTGTTCAGAAAAGTAATTTTAAAGCAAGAAATGTTGTGTTTTAACAGACTGTCTTGTGACTGTAATGTACTGTTAAACAGAGCGCTCTTGTTTTCTGTCTGTTTAAAAGTACTGTTAACTAATTGAAAATATTTTTGTGGGGAAATGGTGTTTATTTTTCCTTGGAGGGGCTGGCATAGTTTTTAAAGTGCTTTTTGTGTTTTTTTCTGTCAAAAAAGTAACTTTTGTGGACTGGTGGTGTTTACCAGCATTTGCTGCTTGTCTTCCTTGGGAAAGACGCACCATTTTCAGCTTGATCAAGGAACAGACTACCTGTCCCATGGTCAGTCCTTCTTCAGCCACAGTTTCCGTCAGCTGCATGCGGGTGACTCTTCTGTGGCCATTTGTTGTACCTCATACCACTCAACTTATACCCCAGATCCCTCTGGTGTAGCATGTAGAGCCGTTGTGGCCCAGGTGTAAGCCAAATCATCTGCAGCTGTTGGGATCCCCCTGACCAGGCAATGGAGAGCTACTCTTGTCATTCCCTGGAGAGGGAACAGGGAAGGTTTCTCTGCTGTGTCAGAATTCTGTGCCCATCCATGGAGAAGCAGCTGCTGCCATTAGTAACATGGTTGCCCCATTTTCCTGTCAAAAAGAAACAGAAAACCAAGCGTGTACCTTCTCATCCCCAATTTTCTTTGGATCGGAGTAGTTTACTGGGTTTGCATCAGGCTATTGATCCTTCTTGTAAAGTAGCCTCTGGTAAAATAAAGAGGGATTCCTCTTTTCCAGAAGAGATTCAAGGTTCTGAATCTGAACAGAAAGACGCAGTGATGGATATGTGTCTTTTTTCCTGAGATTTCTGGTTCGGACTCAATAGAGACCTCAGTTTCTGATTCTCCCTTTGGAGGTTTCTCTTTATCTGAGACTATTACTAGACTTTTCAGTGGGAGAACACTGCGGTTTCTCAGTCTCTCAGAAAATGCTGTGAATTGTTAGTGAAGGATTTTCCAAAACCTACACCCATTCCTCCTGTTTTATCTGCTTTAGAGGAGGTGTTTGTTACTACCAGCAACTTTCCTGATAGTCAGCCAGTTGCCCCTAAAAGTTAGATAAGATCCCTCAGTTTTTACATTTTTAGACACTATTCCCAAACCTGGCCCAGCAGCTATAGTTTTAGTTGATCCCACTGCTGTTAAACACGTAGATCTGATTATCTCAATTTTCATTCTGTCATCAACTGTTGTGTTCAGATCTACACCTCTTATCTGACTTGGCTGTTACTAAAGCTCATGGTAACCAAAAAGTTCTCAAGCTTCTCCCTTACCCATAATGCAAAAATCCCTAACATACCTCAAATCTCATTTGCTGCTTTTTGTGAAAAGACGTAGTCAGCTTTAGCTCTTGAGTTATATTAAGATAAGTGTAGTTTTTCACTTGAGTGTGTGTGTGTGTGTGTGTGTGTGTGTGTGTGTGTGTGTGTGTGTGTGTGTGTGTGTATGTATGTATGTATATATATATATATATATATATATATATATATATATATATACATATATATATATATATATATATATATATATATATATGTATATATATATATATATATATATATATATATATATACATATATTATTCTCTTACCCTCTTACATTATTGTAATTCTTATTTACTATTGTTGGTAGCCCATTTTTCTCTTTTCTGTCTGTCATGTATGCTAGTTTAGTTCTAATACCATTGTTACATACATACATAGTTACAAATATTTAAACCATGGGCATTAATGCCCTTCTAGCTTGCCAATATACCATAGAAAGTTACAAAGCTATTAGCCCTGAGGTCCTTACAAGCCTAGCCAAGAATTTATTCCATGTTCCAACAAGTCAGCACCCTATGTCACCATCCAGCAGGGACATAGGTGGAATCCCAGGGGTGTATTTTCCGTTCCCCATCCAGTTATCCAGGTTGTGCTTAAAAAGCTTTAATGAGGTACTCTGCTTTACATGGAGAGCGAGTCTATTCCACAAAAGGAGATGACTCTGGAACACAAATATGTCCCTCCAACAAGTCACAGACCAGGTTCAGGTCTCGCATGTGGGTTACTCAAGTAGAGCTTGACTTGATGATATGCAGCAGTCCCATCAGAGTGGGGTCTGAGATTGCTTTGTAGGCCAGAGGTCACCTCTGAGGAGTCTGTAGGAGACTGAATAGAGGGACAGGGCTTTTAGCCTATCTGTGTAGGGTAGATGTTTGAGGCCATAGATTCTCCTGGTGAGGAATTTCTGTGGTCTCTCCAGCTGCTGCATGTGCTTTGTGAGGTACATGCCAAAAGAGGCATTGTATTCAATAATCGGTCTTATAAGGGAAGAACAGGGATGTTACGACTACCTTGTCCCTGGATGAGGTACCCTTATTAATGATTTGGGCCATGTAGAAAGCTTTCCATACAATGGAGGTAATATGGTGGTCAAAAGTCAGTTTGCTGTCAACCTGGGTTCCCAAGTCTCTCACGACTGATTGTGTGTTTACCGCCTTATCATCAGTGTGATAATTTGTGGGGACGTTATTCTCCCCAAAGGTAATGATGCATTTTTTTGGCATTCAGTTTGAGGCCATGTTTCTGATAACCAGTCATTTGTTTGGGTGAGACCCTCTTGGAGGATGTCCATATCACTAGGGGAATTGATGGCAACTCCCAGCTTGCAGTCATCTGCAAACTTGGTCAGCCATATCCCACTAGATTTGGTCTGCCACTCTGAGAAGTATATCCCAAACAGCAAAGGCCCCAAGACCGATCCCTGGTGTTACGCCACATGTTACTGGGTCTGCTACTTGAGGTGGCTTCCCTTATTTTGACTAGGTGGGTTCTATCAGTAAACCAGTTTGGTACCCATCTGCTAACCTATGGATTGATGCCTAGTTGAGAGAGTTTATCTGTTATACCTGAGTGGGGAATGGTATCAAAGGCTTTGACTAGGTCAAAGTAGGTGGTGTGCACCATCTTCCCCTCACCTATGGCCTTGTTGACTGTCTCAAAGAAGTCGACCAAATTTAACAGGCATGACCTCCCCTTGACAAAACCAAATTGTGTCAGAACAAGTGTCTGGAGATTGCCAATGTCCTTGTTAATGAGGTCCATGATAATCCGCTCCTTGGCCTTGCAGATCTGGCTAGTTAGGCTGATGGGTCTATAATTTTATGGATTGGTGGATGCTGCATCTTTGTGCAAAGGGATGACAGTAGCTGTCCTCCAGTCGGCTGGGACGAAGCTGGTACTCAGGCTTTGGTTGAATAGGGTGCCTAATGGTGCTACAAGTTCCTGCCTGAGTTCATGTAGGATGCAGCCTGGGATGTTATCGCTTGTTCCCATAATAAGTGTCCAGGCTGTTCTTAAAAATATATAAACCAGTACTTGCTTTAATGTAATTTGGTAGTCTATTCCATGCATCAGCTACTCTGTCAGAGGACCAATTAGTACACTTCTCATTCCTATAGAATCTTCTACATAGGTTATCTGATGATTCTCTAGTACTTTTTGATAACCCCAAACATTCCTAGAAGTAGTTTTCTCTAAATGCCGTATATACTTGAATAAGATCTCATCTTAGAATATCTGTAAGAGACACTGTACATGTTCAGATATTTTAGTATGTCATACTAAATTAAATTTTCACATCCATGGATGCCATTTTTATATTTCTGCTGTATTCTTTCCACTTTACTCATGTTTGTTTTCTTATAGGCTTTCCATATTGTTATTCCATACTCAAGTTTGGGTCTAATGTAACTAACAAAAAATTACTTCAGCATTTTTGCTACCCTATATTTTATAAATCTTTTTATACAACCTAGAGTTCTATAACTATCATTAACTAATTTTTTGATATGATTAGAAAAACTCATAGCTGGATCTACCCATACACCCAGGTCCTTAAACGAGTCTACAGTTTCAATCACTGTGTGCTGTATTAAATATTCACCTTTCAGTTTATGTCTACCAAATCTCATATGCTTGTTTTTTGATGCATTTATCAGCATAACATTCTCTTGTGCCCAAATAATCAATTTAGTCAAGTTAGTTTGCAGACATGCCTTATCTGTAACACATGTAATCAGTTTACCCAATTTCAGGTCATCTGCATATAGACTATAGAACACTTCAGATGAAAAAGTTAGGTCTGAAAGCTACAGTCTAAATAAGTAAGAGCCTAGGATAGAACCCTGTGGGGCACCCTGACTGTAACCAAGAATTTCACCTGTCCAGTTGCTGTATTATACTTCTCATGTCCTGTTTGTAAGCCATGAAGCTATCCATCTTATCAAGAGTACATCAGTACCTATTTGTACTAATTTATTGATCAGTGTTTTGTGTATGACCCTGTCAAATGCTGAAGTTAAATCTGTATAAATTACATCACAGCACAATTTTTCATTCATAGCTGTTATTACATTGTTATAGAACATAATGTTACAGGTGGTAATAGATGTATTTTCAACATATGCATGCTGATATATGGTTTCAAGTCCCAACCTATCCATTTCTGACAATAACTTATCTAATATTACCTTCTTCATTATTTTTACACGACATGAGAGTAGACGTATTACTATGGAACAGGGTGCCGATCTACATAAGACAGAGCCCCTCACTATCACTCTTCAAGAGGAACCTTGATGAGTGGATGGGTAACAGAAAGTTCACACCGGGGATCATACCAACGGCACTACTAGATAGGGGCCAAGGGTACTAGCTGCTAGTACAAGGGTCTAGGGAACTACTAAAGGGGCGGTGAATACCACACAATGTGGACGTGGCTGGCCTAATATACTCCTTCGGGCAGATAGCCCAGTACCAACATATGAACCTATGTCTCCAATCTTGAGGAATCTCCCCATATTTGTATAACCTAGTGAATTATAGATATAATGGTATCTCCCTTTTTTCATTTCTCCAAATCTTTTAGGTCTCTAATACCATGACAAGAATGGACCCCATTCTTAAGTCAAAGTATGATTAAAGTTCATGAAATTAGTATTGTTTCACTCTTTGTTGTCAGCCAAAAGTGCTCTTCGCAGCACCCACAATGTGCCCAGCAATGACTCCTCCTGCAATTCATACAGAGTCACATGTATTGGTAGAATATCTAAATATGATTGTTGCTTCTACTACTATTGAAACTATCTGGGTACCTTTCTTCCACATTGCTCTCATTTCTGCTTGTAAATCCTGATATTTTATGACTTTGTGTCTGTACGCAGGACACTGTAGGCACTGGGTCTAGTGATTTCAGTGATCAGTGCTACTTTTGTCATCTTTTCTTGGTCCACTAAGTTTCGATTTTGTAGCATCTATCTCTTGAACTGTTGGCAATGGATGATCCTATGTGATGTAGACATCATTTTCTATGATGCTTTGTGGCTTATGTTTCCAGTATTTTTCAGCCACTTCAGTAACATAATGTTTGCACAATCCCCAGTGCAACAGTCTCGCACATTATTATGCCTTTCATTATACAGTCCTCCTGCCATTAGTATGTCGCAACCAGCAACAAGGTGTGCAACTGTTTCCAATTCTGTTTTACAAAACCTACATTCGTCTGGTTCTCCCACATGTTCAATGGACTTTGTAAACCAGTGTGTACGTAGCCCACTATCTTGTGCAACCAATATTAACCCTTCTTCTCTTGGTTTGAATTCAACTCTCCTTAACCATTCTAGCATTCGTTCCTGATCAACATGAGGTTCTTCCAGAAGTTTTCTATACTTGCAACTATATTTATGCATTTTCCACATTTCGTGCCTTCTCATCTGGTCCTTCACCTTATATTCTTTCTTTTGTTTTTTGGCACATTCAGTTGCTGCCTGGTTTTTATCCACTTGTAGTTTGATTTCCATTCCTGCTTGATGTTGATATGCTTCTGCTAGCCTAAGAATGGAAGTCATATTAGACTTAATCTTCTCATTTTTCAAAACTTTCACTACATTTAGGTCTTGTAAGGTCAGCAGATGTGTGTGGAGTTCCACGATTGTAGATCTGTACATGTACTCAATTTCAAGGAGGCCCATCCCTCCTTCAGAACTGGGAATATATAATCTTGGTATGCACTGATTTTTATAAATCATTTGGTGAGCATGAAGCATCCTTCTTGTTTTCCTATCTAATCTATCCAACACATTTTGGTGCCAGTCATTCACTCCAAAACTGTAAGTTAGAACAGGAAGAGCAAATTGGTTTATAGCTTGGATTTTGTTCCTAGATGTTAATGCTGTTTTCAGGATTAAAGTCTTCTAAAGTACTCCTTACTGAGTTTTATTCACATTTGTTCATGTTTTATTGTTGATCCTTCATCAGTTCCCAAATATGTATACACTCCTCCTTGCTCAAGGTATATCACATTCTTGTCCCAAACTGATGTTTTCTTGGTGCTGCAGTTTTTCTGCTTTAAAGGTTGCTTTTGCACATTTATCAAGACCAAATGACATTCTTATATCATCTGAAAAAGTTTTGACAACTTGCAGTTGTACTTTCAGTTCCTCATCAGCTGAGCTATACGGTTTCAAATCATCAGCAAAGAGAGGATGAGAACTCTTTACACTGTTTTTTTCTGGGAGCCAAGTTATAGCCATGGCCTAAGCTGTTAAGTAGACAGCTTAATGGGTTAAGGGCAAGGCAGAATAGCAGTGGTGAGAGTCACCCTGGAATATCCCCATTGAATTTTTATCCCTGGAATAATAATTTGTCCTTTATCATGGCTTAAATGTAAAGTGGTCTGCCACTGTTTCATGGTCACTGTAATGTAGTTGATCAGTGTACGGTGTGTCTTATACATTTTTAAGCACTCTTTTATCCATGAATGTGGGATACTATCAAATGCTTTTTTTGTAATCAGTCCATGCCATACTTAAATTCTTCCCCTTTTTACAGTTCTCCACTATGACTTTATTTAAAGCAAATGATCCTTTGTTCCATGTGACTTCCTTTGATTGCCCTTTTGTTCTATTGCCATAATTGAGTTTTCTTCTAAATTACTACAGATTCTGTCGTCATCTGTTCCAGTGTATAGATAGTTTATACGTCGTCGGCAGGCATGTTATTGGTCTACAATTTTTAGGGTAGCGTGCAGGTTCACTCTTAAGTAGGAGCATTGTTTTTCCTGTTGTTAACCAGGTTGGTGTGTGTTCAGGGTGTGCATATGAGTAGTTCTCACTCATTGGCTAAATCTTTGTGCAAAGATGTTAATACTTTTAACCAGAAGTTAGGTACTGCATCTGAGACTGAGGTTTTCCAGTCTGAGGCTTTTCTTAACTTTGTTTCAATCTCTCTGGCTGGTACTTCATCCCATTTCATACCCTGTACCTTTAAACGTCTTATTCTTTCTTTTACTTCTTCTATCCCTTTATCATCCTTATGTTCCACAGGATCTTCATAGATACTTGTCCAAAATGTATATTTTTCTTATTTTTCGGTGGTCTTTCAATTCCTTTTACCTTGTTTCCCAGTTCTCTATAAAACTTTTTTGGGTCATCAATAATATTTTGTTTTTTTCCTTTATATTTATCTGTGTATCTTCTAAGTTTTTCCACCCGTGCTGAGATTTTTAATTTATTTGTGATAGTGCATGATAGATCCTGATCTGTTCTAATACTGCTTTTATCACGTCTATCTTTCTAAGTGTTTTTGTTGATCTGTGCCCTCTTCTATACTCTTCCAACAGTGGCACCTCTTCTCTTAGTTGCTTTATAGTTTTCTCTATTCGATACTTCCATGATCATATTTGATTTCTCTGCTTTCTCTCCCTCACTACCCTGTGTTCTTGTGGTAGAACTTTATCAGTTATTAATTTAGCTGCACAGTAATGTATCCTGTTTAATTCTGTTGGTACTGTAAGTTCTTGCTGAAGTGTTCTCAGGTCAATGTTACTAATTCCGTTCCTCCCTGTGCTTTGTTTGGATCCAATGTGCTCAGTTCTTTTTCAATATAATCTAATTTGATTCCAGTATCTGGGGTCACCAGAATGTCAGTAGGACAGCTTATCACCCCTTTTGTGGAGCCAAAATGTTTTGCATAACATTTTGTAAATATATTTATAATATGTTGTATCTGAGAATAAATTTTAGAATCTGCACACAGTTTATCAATTTGTATGTCTTTACTCCTTCCACATCTTATGTATCTGTAAAAAGGTTTCCTATTCTGCTCAATATCTTTATATTAATTTTCAATTTTTTCTTGATCTTGTATCACACTATGCTTAATCTGTTTGTCCAAACTGTTTGTCAGTATTCAAAGTTGTAGTTCGGCTTCTCTTCCATTCTTATATTTTTTGTCTCTTACCCTAATCAGCTATCTTGTTCTTATAGAAATATATCCCCCTGACATTGAATACCTAGATTCTGATGTTAAGCATTTTCTTTTGATTTGTTACACTCAAACAATTTCTCTTTCAAAACTTTCCACATTCCATCTGCAGTTTTTCCACTGAATACCTCACTCCAGTTAGTTTTACATAGTGACTGTTTTGTTTCCATATAATGTGTAATTAACCTTCTATGCATTGGTTAAGATTTCAATTTCGCAGAATTATCTAGCAACAAATTAGGTTGCCGCGCCTCACGCAGAGGAGTTCCACAGCAAGAGGTTCGGGCTGGGGTGCCTTCTGTCTTGCATGTCCTCCCGCAGTCCATGTGTCGTGGGTTTCCTCCGGGTGCTCTCTCCGGTTTCCTCCATCCCAAGACATCCCATGCTGGGATTGGATTGGAAATTGGCCTTGGCCTTGGCCGTGAGTGTGTGTGTCTCTTCTGTGGAAGGGTTGGCGCGGGCCGGGCTGGCAACTCAAACCTCACTCCACTGCCATTCAATGTGCGGACAGGTGATCCGCTGTGGCGACCCCTAACCGGGATAAAGCCGAAAGAAGAAGAAGATCTAGCAACAAATTAACCTTTATAACCCCATGATCACTGCACATCAACGGTGGTAAAACTTGACTTGAAGTAACAGTAATTTCGTTAACAACACAAACAATGTCTAGTATGTTCCATCCCTATTCGTTTTTTTTTTTTTTACAATCTGAAGCAATTGTTCCTGAATATACGTTGTGAATAATTTCCTTACTAACATTGTTGAGTCAGTATTATTCTAGTCTATTTCTGGTAAATTTAAGTCCCCAGCTAATATTATTCTTTCCTCTTGTGTTTCATGCAAGAAATGTATGAATTCCTGTAGGTCATCTGCACATGATTTTGGTGGTCTATATACTCCAACAATTGTTGTATGTTCAAGAGTTGTCTTTATTATCACAGTTTCACAGTTTACAGTATTGGTGTTAGCACTGAACATGTAATAATCACAGGTCTCATAACTATCTTTAATCCCAATCATAACACCTCCACTTGATTTTTTTGTTAGAATGTCTGTTACAGTAAAACATTTATACCCTGACAGAATTGGTTCCAATCATTGTTCTTTAACCATGTTTAACAAAGAATAACAAAATCAATCTTGTGGGAACGTAGCAAATGTTCCAATAAAAAAAACTTTATAATGCTCCTAGCATTAACAACCATCAGAGATGCAGCTGATGTTGCTATCTGTGAACTGTTAAATTTTCGATCTGGCAAAAATCCTGCCTAGTGTTTATCAAGTATTGCAAAATATCTTTTTGATCCAAACCACAAGGACAAGTAACGAAGAAAGTGTACCAATAATTTTTTAAGCCAAAAGTTAAGTTGCTGTAATCGAAACTCGATAGCTCAGTTAATAAGAATCCAGTGGAGTCCAAAATGCACCAAAATGCTTTAATAACCAACGAACAGAAAAAGGATAAACACGAGCGCTTTCGCCTGGTCTTACCAGGCTTTTTCAAGTGTAACAAAGACAATAGAAATAACCAGCGTTTTTATAGCTGGAAAATACAATTGATTAATTGACAGTGTTAATACAATGATTGTTTTAACCTTGATGGTAAAGATACCTAAATTAAAAGGTAATTATCAAATGCATTCAAGACAAATACCTAAAATAACATGGAGCCGAGTGGATACTCTCCAACAAAGGGGACCGAGATCTCTTTCGGGACGAAGTCATCGGAGCCGAAGTCCCCTGAATTCCAGATGGAGCCGAAGGTTTCTCGGCTCCGATGCTGGATAAGGTGTCGGCTCCAGCCGGAGCCGACAAGGCAACAGTAGATTGGGTGTCCTTTTTCTTCCTTATTTGTTGTGATCTTCCTTTCTTTCTTTCTATTTTTGTTTCCTTCTAAACAAACTGGATCCTCAAATTGCTAAATACTTGCATCCATAATTCCAAAGTTGTCAGGGGCATTGTCTTGTTTCATAGGGGTTGAATGATCTTTGCAGACAGTAGATGCATTTCCTAAATGTGTTCTTTTCATTCTTTGCCTAACATTATTTATCTCACCACTCCAGTCATTAATGTATGAAACAACAGTTCTCCAAGCCATACCAACTGAACAAGCGCAATCATCAACTGTTACCTTTAAATATGCATAGCATTTATTACACCGTACAAGATATTTGTGCATTAGCAAATCATTAATTGCATACTTGTTTAAGGAATCCATATTCGGCTTTAAATAAAATAGTGTAAAAGAAAAGAATAATCAAAATCAGTAACCACTGAATTCAAAGAGAACTTAAATCAACTTCTATGACAGAAAATCACATGAGCAATATACAACTAAATACTAAAGTAAGTACAGCAAAGTTGTTCTGACGGTACAACTTCTGTAAGAGAGACAGAAGCTGTAATTCCTTGTCACTCACTATTGCTAGCAGTCGCACTTTAACAGTAAAGATCAGTAAATCACAAAGCAAAGTAGAATTGTTTAGATATGCTCAGGACTTTCCTCTCTGCACTCTGTGTGATTTTATAGCTGTCTAGGCCCCTTGAGGTGGCTAAAGTTTGCCTGTTTAAAACCTATCCCTTTCTAACAAGCAACAGTGAAATTAATGGTAAAACAACAAAATATGAATCAAAGTAAATCTTAACAAGCTATCCCTTCCTTACCTACAAACCGTGAAAAACAGTGATTACAAATAAAATATAAATTCAGATAAAACTTCTTTTACCAGTCAACTCCACAGTAAATCACAAACCGAGGAAGGATTGTTTGGTATTTTTTTCTTTTTTCTTCTTTACCCTTTATATATATATATATATATATATATATATATATATATATATATATATGGGTCTAGGACACATGCTCGACTAGCATATGTCCGGATCCCAAAACATCGGACACACATGTACGAAAGCGCTTAACATCAAAAAGCGCTTCCGTGTATGTGTAGTTCAAAAAAAAAAATTACGTTTCTGCAGGGGGGCTTTGCCCCCCAGCACCCCCCACCCCCCTACTTTATTATTCTCACTCCAAGATTGCACTAAAGTAGGGAAAAGGGAATTTTCCCTTACCCACACTGTAGTCCGATCTATGAAACAGGCACACATACACGGAAGCATTTATTGACGTTAAGCACTTTCGTGTATGTGTGTTTGATGTTTTGTGATTCAGACATAAGCTAGTCGAGCATGTGTCCGAATCCCATAGATATATATATATAGATATATATATAGATATATATATATATATACACACAGAAGCACACACACACATACATACTGTATAATATATAGAGAGAGAGATAAAAAACATTTTATTCCGGCTTCCACTAGAAATCCACAAGGAGCAGGTAGGATCCACACAAAAAACAGATTTATTCCAAAAACAAGCATACAGTAAAAGTAAGTGCCTTCGTCTTGTCTCAGTGGACAAGACTTCCTCAGACTAATGACAAACAAAGTTAAACAGCCATATTTAACTAAGAAAATAAATAATCACATGACAACTCATTACATAAAAAATTATGGTATTTTAAGGTATTTATTCATTTGTGCAACATTCGTATTTATGGGCAATTTTGTATAGAGTTTCAAGTTTATGATGAACTTTGATGAATATTGAATGTTTTGTAATGAACTCTAGTGGTTTAACATAACTTAGTCTTGGTGGGTAATATATTTTATGGTAGGGACGTGCTGCACCTTTTAATTTTTATGTAATGAGTTGTCGTGATTATTTAATTAATTATTATTTTCTTAATTAAATATGGCTGTTTAACTTTGTCATTAGTCTGAGGATGTCTTGTCCAATGAGACGAGACAAAAGTGCTTACTTTTATTGTATGCACGTTTTTGGAATAAATCTGTTTTTTGTGTGGATCCTACCTGCTCCTTGTGGATTTCTAGTGATTTGCAGTCTTTTTCCCTTTTTTCAAGTTTGTCATCATGTTGTTTTTGGACCACATGGCTGCAGGAATGGATTCATCACAGGATTTAAACATTTGCGATAATATGAGCTTGAATACAATTGACTCTAATGAGCTGAGTACATTTTGTGTGCAGCATTTACTTAATATCGTTTCTACCTTGACTACGAAGGTAGGCCAACTGACTTTTGTAGTGAATAACTTGGTAAAAATCTCCCAATACTTTACTCACCAATGGAGAGCAATATCAGCAGAATGAATCTCAACGGCCGCTTTTTAACGGACTTCACCATCAACAGAACGCTGTTTTCAGCAACATTCTAAACAGCAATACCATGATTGCGTCAACGGAAGTGGACCCGAAGGGGAATTCTGTAATGGCATCATGCAACGGCGAGGGAGCACTTTCTAGCTCTATTGAATTATTTAATTCACAGGAGGAGAGCCGTTCAGATGAGAACGGCATGAATTTGACAGAGGAGCCTGACATGCATAGTACTGAGCTCTTTCGTGGAAATACCACTGCTGCAGGAAGGGAGCCTGTCCCGAACGGGAATTCAAGCATTATGCAGAGCGCTCTGCTTTCTCGTGGAAATACCACTACTCCAGGAAAGGAGCCTAACCTGAAGGAGAATCCTAAACCCAATTCCACTTTCAGTACTGGTTAGGACATTCATGCTTGCTTACATGGAACTGCTGTATTAGCACAAGCCCCGAGTGTAATGAGGGCAGCACATTTTAACACTACTAATGGTGCATGTTTTAACAGAGCACCAAGTATTGTAGTTGAGAATGCAGTCAGTTCAATACCTGAGCACAATTTGGACCTCAGCTTAAAATTGTGGTTAGATGAACCTGTTTCACTAAGTGAATCAACTGAAGAAACACAGAATCTTCAGTTTAATGTGAATAATCCTAGCATTGTAGATAATTTTTAAGATGCTAGATGTAAAATCATTTAAAGTGAAGAAATTGCAACTTGAAATAACCAATTTTAAGGAATGTTTGAGGCACTGACAGGTGCCTAAAGGCCTTAGATCTTGGCATTTCCCTACAGGATTAGTTTGTAATTCTGGTTTTCATCATGAGTTCATTTCACTGTTTGATAAGCAGGGGTTAAAACTTATAGAAATGTTTATTAAGCACAACAGTGTTATAATTGACTCTACAATGAAATTACTATCTTGGATAATAACATCAAAAGAGATACTGACTTTCTAAGATACAAGTATGAATATAAACTCATTTTCATCAGTATCTCAGGGCAAATAACTAAGTTTAAATTAATCAAAAACAAAAAGCTTGAGAGAGCGAGTAATAATTATGGGAAAGGCATTGCCTACCTGAAGCCTCCACCCACCCAAGAACATCTAAATCTATCTGGTCATTCTATTAATACTGATAACATCCAGTTTGCAGATGGACATAACCCACATTCACCGGGACGAAGTTTTGCAGAGGTAACTGCGGATGGTAGGCAGCAGCAAGCGGAAAGTACTTTTTGGAGCGGGCGGTTACGCCACAATAACAAGAATAAATATGCCATTAGGAGCACCAGCTTGAATGCAGGTGATACAAATGTTAACCAGAATAACAGCTTGGCAAATCGAGACTATAATTCCAATAACAACAACCAAAATTTTCACAGGAGAGGGGTAATCCCAGAGCAGCTCAACAAACAACTCGAGAGCATGGAAACCCAACAACCAGAGGAACAACAACAGGACTCAAACGTAGCTGTTGAGGCAGCTGGCTACATCCTAGCTGGTTCCTTTATCCATGATTTTACCATTGTTCACAACTCTGACCAAGATTTTAAGATTTTTAATTATTCTAACATGGTAGTCGACACCCCTTTGGCAGATTTACTAACAAGGGTATTGGGTTTTGTTCCTGACCATAGAGCAGTTTTGACCAGCTCAATCATAGGCTTGAAGATTTTTACACGAAAGTTGAACTTGAGCAATATGTTTTAGAATCAACCAATGGCCAAGGGTGAATGTAGGGTATTGAGTTGTTTTAACCCACCCTTAATCCCCTCTTTGGCCATGTTTAAATGAATTTGTGAGTTGGACTTCCATAACTTAAGTAAAAGATCTTATAATACTTATAATAGGTCACTGAATTTTAGTAAACAGGATCGGGACCTTCTTGGTTCCTTAAGACATCACAATGTACGGGTTATTAAACTGGATAAAGGGGGTGGGCTTGTATTTTTGATTAGTTCAATTATCGAGACCATATGATGAAAATTTGAACACTAATAATTATGAACCAGCAACATTAAATGAGGTTAACAGGGCCCAAGAAAAGGTAAAGGTGTTCTTAAATGATTTGTTCATTGAGTCCAGAATTAATATTGATTTATATAATTACTTGACTTCCCCGTACTCCTATTATTTTTGGGATTCCAAAAGTGCACAAGAGTTTGGAAGACCCTCTGCTAAGACCAATTGTTAATGGGCGGGGTTCATTTACGTACCCACTTGCTAAATATGTTGATAATATTTTAAAGAAGCTTGTTGCACAAGTAGGGCACATATGTAAGGATTCTTGGTCCTTCCTCAACAATATTAATTGTCTTGGGTATAAGGAGGAAGCAGTTTTTCTAACTATAGATGTTAAGGACCTATATACGGTCATTCCTGCTGACATAGGGATTGATTGGGTGGTCAGTTTTATGCTTGAGAAGAAATGCCCATGTAGAGACATTGAGTTGGTTCAAGAATTCTTAGACTTGATTTTATACAATAATTATTTTATGTTTGATGACAAATATTTTTTACAAAAATCTGGTGTTGCAATGGGCTCCCTGTGTGGTGCCAGTTTTGCAAATATAGTGATGACCCACTGGGAGAAGCAATTTATTTTTAACAACAATGCATTTCGTGGTAATATAATTTATTACACTAGATTTTTAGACAATGTGTTCATTTTGTTTGAAGGAAAGGCAGAAACTTTACCGGCCTTCATCGAATACTTGAAAAATACAACATAATTTTTATCATTTACATATAATTTTGGAATTGATACTATAGCATACTTAGACGTCGATCTATATAGAGACAGGAAGAGCAAGATGTTTAAGGCCAGAAGTCATAGGAAACATACCTATTCAAATTCATTCCTTCACTATACCAGCTGTCATCCTTTTTAGCAGAAGAGATCCGTCGTCAAAGGCCAACTGGTCAGAGCGGCCCGTACGGTCTCCGATGATGATTTCAGAATTGAATGTGTACCCTTTGCAGCATGTTTTTGAAATGGGGATACCCTTTACCTTTATTAGAAGAACTTATAAGAGAGGTACAACATAAAAGGAACATAGGTATTTTTCTTCCTATTCTATCCTTGGATGGTGTCACTAGTACCAATAACCGGACTGTTAATGAATTTAATCAAATGAACACACTGAACTCTTTTAAATTAACTTTTGTTACTACTTTTAGCACTGACTCTTATGAAATATGTCAACTTTTATACAAGAGTTGGGGTTTGTTAACTACGGACGGACAACTTAGTGGTATCGTGGGGACTAGACCCACTATAGATTTTAGAAAAGGATCAAATTTTAAGAGCTTTTTAGAAAGAATTTGAACTCCACAGACAAGAGCACTGGGCTTGTATAAGTGTGAAAGTTGCAACTACTGCAGGCATATGCAAGTGGGCAATACCTTTTCGATTAGGAACAAGAAATATAGAATTAATAAAAGATTCAATTGTAGTTCTAGAGGTGTTGTCTACCTGGTCATGCCCATGTTTTTACATCGGCAAGACTAACTGCCCTTTTAGGGACAGGGTTTACAGACATTTATATAGTATTAGAAAGCTAAATTAGAAAATGCACTAGCTAAGCATATTCAAGAAAATCCTGAACATAGTTTCACCATCACAGCTATTGATCAGGTTGAACGTGATCTTAGAGGTGGTCCCTTGTCTCTGACACTTGAATTGCAAGAGCTAGTGTGGCAAATTAAAGTAAATGCATATAATTTGCCTGGTTTAAATGACCTTTGCTCCCTAGTTTGTGTGTTGAAATTAAGGAGTTTGCAAAGATAAAGCAGGGATATTTACCTAATATTTTTTACCTATTTCTACATATGTTTATCCATTTTTACCTGTTTTATGCATTCAGTAATGTATCAGTTTATTCCTGACTCAATGCATCCTTAACACACATTGTTATGTACATTTTTAGCACATACTATTTTATAACCCCCTTTTAAAATATGGTATTTTAAGGTATTTATTAATTTGTGCAACATTCATATTCATGAGCAATTATGTATAGAGTTTCAAGTTTATGATGAACTTTGATGAATATTGAATGATCTGAAGTAGTTAACTTAATTTATCTGCAACCTGTGGGTATTTGGATCCATATCGGATCCGAGCCGGCAACATTTTTCAAGCATCTGCTCCAAGCTCCTCCCCTTACCCATAATCCCTCACATCTCCTACCTTCCCCCAGATCTCGTTTGCCACTTCATGTGTACACATCGTGGTCTCTATAGCTCCAAGTTGGGTGTAGTAAGTGGTACTTTTTGGTATATGGTAGTGTGTGAGTGTAGTCATTTTTGGTCATCCCTTTCCTCCCCTTCATCGTTCATCGGTTTTCTGTTAAAAAAAAAAAAAAACCTTAAGTAAAGAATATTTTGGTGGCATCCCACAAAGCTTCCACTAGGAAGGTTTATAGCAGCAAATGGAAATGCTTCTCTGTTTGGTCTTCTCAGAGGAACCTAGATTCCTTTACAGCCCCGGTTCCTGCAGTGTTGGAGTTTTTGTCCCATATTTTCCAACAAGGGGCTAGTTCCTCTATGGTGAAAGTGCAACTGGCAGCCATATCTAATTTTTATGCTGGTGAAAATCTGAATGCTCTGGCCTCTTTGAGATTGTGTAAAGCTTTTCTGAAAGGTACTTTTCTTTTAAGTCCCCCAGTTAAGGATTCCGTCCCCCTTGGGACCTTACCCTAGTTCTACAGGCATTGATGGCTCCCCCATTCGAACCAGCAGAGTCAGTAGATTTGAAATTCCTGTCCTGGAAACAGCTTTTCTAGTGGCCATTACTTTGGCCAGAAGGGTTTCTGAGATCCGAGCTTTGTCTGCTGTGCCCTCTTACTTGATCTTTCATAAAGACAGGGTTTTGCTCCGCACGAACCCTTCTTTCTTACCAAAAGTTGCTTCTGAATCAAATATTAACCAGATGATTAATCTGCCAGTGTTCTTTCCAAATATCCAGAACAAGGGTGAATATAAGCTGCATTTGCTAGATGTTCATAGACAGCTTCATTTCTGTTTACACAGGACTAGACAATTTCATAAGTCTGACCAGTTATTCGTGTCCTTTTCCAGACCTTTTTTGGACAAGGCCATTTCCAAGGTCTCCTTAGCTAGATGGATTGCGCAGTGTATACAGCAAGTCTGTAAGGATAAAGGTCTGTCCCCACCTGGTCCTATTAAAGCTCATTCTACCAGATCTGTGGCAACTTCGGCTGCCTTTTGTTCTAGGGTTTCACTGGATAATATCTGTGCAGCAGCGACCTGGGCAAGGTCACATACATTTATTTCTCATTATAAGTTGGATTTGATCTCTAGAGGGAGAGCATCCTTTGGCTCTGCGGTGCTCAGGAATATCCTTCCATGAGAGCCTCCCAGGAATTTTGGTAGCTGGGGACTCTGTCCCACAGGTTGCAGATAAATGTAGTTAACTACTTCAGATAAAGAAGTTATGTACTAACCATAACATTCCATTTGAGTAGTTATACTTCATTTTCTGCAACAGTCCCACCCTCCTTCCCGCGAACCTGTTCTAGGTTAGTGCTGTTATTGAGTTGTTAATAGTTTGAATAGTGGCAAACTCGATCTGAGGGAAGGTAGGAGATGTGAGGGATTGTGGGTAAGGGGAGGAACTTGGAGCTTGGAGCAGATGCTTGAAAAATGTTGCCGGCTTGGATCCGATATGGATCCGAATACCCACAGGTTGCAGAAAATTAAGTATAACTACTCAGATGGAACGTTATGGTGAGTACATAACTTCTTTTTTGTAGTGAACTCTAGTGGTTTAACATAACTTAGTCTTGGTGGGTATGGTAGGGACGTGCTGCACCTTTTAATTTTTATGTAATGAGTTGTCATGTGATTAATTATTTATTTTCTTAGTTAAATATGGCTATTTAACTTTGTTTGTCATTAGTCTGAGGAAGTCTTGTCCACTGAGACAAGACGAAAGCACTTAGTTTTATTGTATGCTCGTTTTTGGTATAAATCTGTTTTTTTTTTGTGTGGATCCTACCTGCTCCTTGTGGATTTCTAGTGGTTTGCAGTCTTTTTCCCCTTTTTCAATTTTCTTCTGTCTTACTGTCTTTTTCCTTTAGTCGCTGGCATGTCTGAGAAAGGACATTTTGGTTTGAAAAAGTGTCTGAAATGTGGGCAGAAGCTGCCTCTTTCAAACGCTCATACTCTTTGTGTCTATTGTTCAGGCCCACAGCATCCTCATGAGGATTATTCCATTTGTAAGAATTTCAATCTCAGGGCACTTGTGGATAGGAAAAATAAGCTTATCCTCGAAGGTTTATTGCCATCTTCTTTTGGTGAAGCTATCTCTGGAGCTCAGTCCCCCAGAATTAAAGCTAAAGAGTCCATTTCAAAGTCTCCTAAGTCTTCTACTTCCTCATTTCCATCTTTGGAGCCATCAAGGAAGAGATCAAAGTCAGATCCAGGAAGATCTCAAAATTCCTCCCCTTTGAATCTGAAGAAGAAGAAGAAACTAGTAGATCCTACATCCACAGATCCAACAAAGAAATCCATGGATCTGATTACTTTGGGTCCGATAATTCCTCCAAGGACAAGGTATTCTCCTGCTTATGATCCTGTGCCTTTCAGGGTTCCCTCCCCATTTTTGGAAAGGTGCTGATCCAAGTCACCTTCCCTTGCCTTGTCCGGTTCATCTAGGAGTTTGACTGAGGAAGATGTGGAGAGAGTGAGGAGGAAATTTCTGTCAGTGCAGATTCAGATGGGTGTCTTACCGGCTGCTACCCCCTTGGGTCAGGAGGCCCATCCATCTACCACATCACCACTTCTTACTTCTTCTCTGGTCGTTATAAAAGGGGTGGTGTTTTTTATCACAAATGTATTCCTTGAGAAGGCGAAGACCGAGGTACCAGAATTAAAGAAGAAAATTTGCACCATTGACTGCCTGTGTTGTGTTCAAGTATTTATCATTCTTCTCTGATCCTTCTGGTTGCTTCAGAGTCCCTTGATCTGAATCTTCCAGGTCCATCTGGCTTGGATCTGAATTTAACTTTATCTCTGGATCCAAACCTAACTGTGAGCTTTCCAGCTCCAATGTTGTTGGATCTGGATAACTCTCAGAGCAGATTCCTTGTTGGATCTGAGGCAATAGAGATGACTCCAAAAGTTTCTGAGCCGTCTCTGCACCTTGGTGCTTCAGCACTGTGTAGCTCTGGTCTGAGTTCCTTCTTGAAGAGATTGCTTTCAGGGTAGGTGGAGACAGAGGTCCAGAACCCTGCCTTCTTGAGACTGAGTTCTTGCTTCTCTCTGGAGTATTCTGCCTTTGAGCTTAGAGGCAGTGAAGAGGGTATTTTCTTCTCCAACAGGACTTACAGATCCAAGTCCCTCGGATCTTCAGTCTATCTCCCAGATGTCTCTGTGTTTGGAACCACATCATTCTACACCACAGGGAAAGTCAGCTTGAGACCCTTAGGCCACTCAGCAGGATTTAACAGTCTCTTCTGATACTTCTCCGGAACACCCCACTGAGGAAGTTCTTAGAAAGAGAAAGTGCAAGAGGAGGCACTTGGACTCTCCACAAAAGTCCGTCACTGAGGATACTGATTTCATTAAGGTTGAAGGGTCTCCGCAATCACCTTTGGAATACATCTCATTTGGACACATCCTTGAGATCCTGAAGCAGAAAGCTTTTGGACCTCCAGCAACCCTTCACTGGAAGAATCAGTATTTCTGGAGGGTTTTGGAGTTGGCCCATCTACCTCTTGGCTTACTCTGCCCGGTGATGAACACATTGATTTGGTCCCTTGATGGGCATGGAAGGAGCCTACCTCAGTTGAGCCAATCCCTAAGATGCCAGATCGGATTCTGGTTCCACCTGTCAGGAAGGATTTTTAGATTAAGGGGGTAACAGTAGATGCCGTGATCATGCTGGCAGCCACCAAGAAGGAACTTGCTGAACAAAGTTCCTCTGTTCATCCCCCTAACAGGAAATCTAAAGTGATGGACAGGTTTGGGAAGCATGCTTGTGCTTCAGCAGCCTTCATTCTTAGGTCGCTGAACTATTTGACACATTTTACTAGGTTACAAAGGGACTTGATCAAGGAACTTTCAACATCCCTTTTGGGGAACATTACTGCTGATGCCCAATAGTCTACCTCCCAGTTGGCTATCCTCCAATCCATTTCGAATTCATCCATGAGGCTTATTTCACATGCAGCCAAAGGTGCCTCAAGGGCAGCTGGTTCAGGCATATCCATTAGGAAGCATGCCTGGATATGCTTATGTGAATTTGTGGAGCCTTTTAAGTCCTCATTCATCAGTGCTTTCTTTGATGGTAGTTCATTGTTTGACCCAAAAGTGAAAGACACATTATCCAGGTGTGAGAAGGATGGAAAGACCCTCTCTGCAGTGGGCAAATGTTTTTCGACTCCTCAGTGATTCTTTTCTAGGAATCATTGAGGTGGTCGGAAAATGTGGTTCAGGAAGTCCCAGGATCCTTGCCAGGATACACATGGAGAAAGTTCCCCTAGGGGCAGAGGGGCAACTATAATGGATGATACCCCCTTGGCAGAGGAAGCCTGCAAAACCAGGTGTCCAGAGTTTCTTTCTCTGAAAGACCCTACCAGTGCTCCTGAAAGGAGGCCTGATTGTCCACCTATGGAGGCAATTAGGGGTCGACTATCCTTGACCAGAGAGCCTGACTGATTTAACAGGAGATATTTGGGTGCAGAGGATTATTTCCAGAGGTTATATAATTTCCTTTTCCCTTCTACCTCCAACTTTATGCAAAATTCCCAATGTTACACCCAGTCAGAGGAAAGGAGCAGCACTAGAAATATAAAAGCTGCTAGAAAAAAAAGAGTCATCCAAGAGGTCCCGTCAGACCAGATGGAGTCGGGAACTTACAGAGGCTTCTTTTTAGTGCCAATGAAAACAGGGAACTGGAGATCAGTTTTGGATCTCAGCATTTTGAAAAGTCAGTTCGACGTGCAAAGTTTCAAATGATCATGGTTCAGCCCTTTCTGCCCTTCCTGAGCAAGTCAATTGGATGTGCATGATAGATCTTCAGAATGTGTACTGTCACATAAAGATGAACAGACAATCCAGAAGTTATCTATGCTTCTTGCTGGGAACCAGTCACTAACAATTCAGAGCACTGCCCTTTGGCCTCACCACAGTCCCCATGGTGTTTACCAAATGCATGGCAGTGGTGGCAGCTCACCTGAGACTGCAGGATTCTGCATGTTTCCATATCTAGAGAACTGGCTCATTGCCACCCTGACCAGGCATCTAATAACAAGAGCAAGGGATCAGGTACTTCAGATTTTTTCTCATCTGGGGATAACCATCAATTATAAAAAGTCTCAGTTACAACCAACTCAAACCTTAGAATTCATAGGAGCAGTCTTCAACATATCAGTCACAGCTTCTCTTCTTCTGTCAATAGTACAGACTGTCAGATTCCAGGTCATGAGAATAATTTGCAGTACCAACATTTCACCCCATTTGATCATTAAAGCCTTGGGATCAGTGTTAGCTATCATAATCTTAGTTTCTCTAGCAAGATTTCATCTGAAAATTCTTCAATGGATGCGAGAAACACAAAGGTCGATTCTTTACCAGTGCAGGTCAACACAAATAAGAATTGCTCAGGCATGCAAGAGATACCTCTAGTGGTGAATTCACTTAGATCAAGTTCTACAAGGCCATTCTTTCAATTTCCCACAACCCAAGGCCATAGTGACCACGGACACTTCCCAGATTGGGTGGGGGAGGGCACTTTCTGGAGAGAACAGTCCAAGGCACTTGATACTGCGAAGAGGCCAACTTGCATATCAGTGCCCTAGAGATGAGAGCAGTTCTTAGTAGCGCAGGCCTTCCAGGACACACTCCCTTTAGGGACAGTTGTGATTCAAACAGGCAATATGTTGGTAGTTTGGTACATCAACAAACAAGGAGGGACCAGATCTTACACTTTGTGTCGAGAAACACTCGGAGAGTCTGGCAATGGGGGTTCTCATCCAACTGCTTTCTCATAGCAATGCACATTCCGGGCAAGTCCAACATGATAGCAGACAAATTGAGCAGGTCCATTCTTCTACCTCACAAGTGGTCACTCAGCATGAAAGTAGCAGAAATGACTTTCCATCAGTGAGGCCAGCCCTGCTGCAATCTTTTTGCTTCTCTCCTAAACAAATGCAGCAGCTACTTTGCCGTAATCCCCCCTTAGGGGAATCACTGAGAGATGGTCTACTTTATGATTGGCCCCCTGGTCTACTTTATGCTTACCCACCAATTCCCCTGATTGTGAAATATCTGCAGAAAGCTGCCATGTTGAAGAGCAAAGTCATCCTCATTGCACCTTACTGGTCTCGTCCGATTTGGTTCCCCTTCCTATGGCCTCATCTTCTTTACCAACATTGGATTCTGGATCGGATTCTAGACCGACTTTCACATCTGACAGATATGGTTCATCCAGATATCTCAAACCTCAAGCTAACAACGTGGTTCCTCCAATTCCATTAATAGCCAGACAACCAGTGCTCTCGTCTCCTGTCTGTCATATCTTTTTATCTTCTCACAAACCATCTATAAGAAAGCTTTTTAGAAGTAAGTGGAAAAGGTTTGTTTACTGGGCACAACAAAAACATACTGATTTGTTTTCAGCTCTGATACATAACATACTTGAATTTTTGACATTAGTCCTTAATGAAGGAGTGAGCTCCTCTACCATTAAAGTTCAGTTAGCAGCAATATCTAATTTTCATATTTGATTTGAAAGTTCTTCTGTGACCTTTTCTAAACTTTGTAAAGTATTCCTTAGAGGCACTCTTCTTTTGAGACTCCTGTCTAAATATTCTACTCCACGATGGGATTTGAACTTGGTACTGCAGGCCTTAATTCATTCCCCATTTGAACCAGCAGCTAAATGCAATTTTAAGTTCCTGACCTGAAAAACTGTCTTTCTAGTGGCCATTACCTCCGCCAGAAGAATTTCATAACTTCAAGCATTGTCATCGAAACCTCCCTACTTGATCTTTCATAAGGATAGAGTTATACTATGTACTAATGCATCTTTCCTTCCCAAGGTGGTGTCAGAATTCAATATCAGTCACTCTATTAATCTGCCAGAATTTTTTCCTAAATTTGTAAACAGAGATGAATATATGTTGCATTTATTGGATGTTCACAGACAGTTACATTTTTACTTACATAGTACCAAAGAAATCAGGAAAACAGATCAATTGTCCATCTCCTTTGAAGATTTTAAATTGGGCAAACCAGTTACAAAAGTAACTCTAGCTAGGTGGTTGATGGACTGTATTTCTTTTATCTATAACAAGTTGGGTCTAACCTTACCTAAACTGTAAGAGCCTATTCAGCTAGTTCCATGGCAGCTTCTTCAATGTTTCTATCCAGGGCTTCCATGGACAACATATATGCAGCTGCAGCCTGGGTCAGTCCTCATACCTTTATCACTCAGTACGAACTGGGATCTGGTCTCAAGGGATAGAGCAACCTTTTTCTCAACTGTGCTCAGGAATATCCTTCCTCAGAGTACACCTGGGATTATAGGTAGCTGGGGACTCTGTCCCAACAGTTGAGGATACAATGAAAATTGGCAACCTCAGATAAAATGTTATATACTCACCATAATGTTCCATCCATGTTATCCATTTTCATTCTTCATCAACTTCCCACCCACCAGCCCTCGGACTCTTTTCACAACAAACTTCTGGAAGAACGAGGTATTGTAAGGACACCATTGTCCTTCATGTTGAGCTCCAGATATAGTTCCTTCTGTAGGATTTATAAGGATTTGTTTGTCTATATGCATGCATATTGGTAGATATCACTTTATGTAAATCAGCAAACAAGATTTCAGGTTTGTTAGGGGTTGGTGCAGTATGGGTAACAGAGAAGCTTGAGAGCTTTTTAGTTACCATGAGCTTTAGTAATGGCTGAGTCAGAACCGAGATTCGGATATGAACCCAACATTTGAGGAAGAATGAAAATGTACAGCACAGATGGAACGTTATGGTGAGTACATCATTTTTTTTTAATTCCAATCCTGCTCTTTCTGATAAGGATGGGGAAGATTATTGATATTTATGGGAAAAAAAGTGTTTACTTCTGCAACTTTGATTTTCATAATTTGTCATGTTCATGTTTGTTCTGACCAATTGTGAAAGTATGAGAAATGTTTTGTCTGCAATTTCTTCTTGTGAGCAAAAATCTGCTTTAAGTAACTTCATTTCTTGTATTGCACAGGTAACTTACTTATTGTCTGCAGTGTTTGTATGATTCTGTTGGTACTTCTTTTTGGGGTATGGCCACTGGTACTATTTTGAGTAGGTTTGCACAGCTACATTCTCAGAACCTCCCAGATGATGATAAAAATGAAATTTTAAATTCTTCCTTGTATAGAGATTTATTGTTTGGCCCACTGCTGCAGAGGTGATCAATAAATGTGATGAAAGGGGCAAGCTGATGCAGGAATCTCTCAAGATTTTTCAGCCCTCAAAATTATCCAAGAGGTTTTATATCTCTTCATCTGATTTTGGCAAAAAAGCAAAATAAATAGTCTCAAAAAAAGTCAGGTAAACAGACGTTTAAGAAGAAGGGAGTTCCAAAAACAAGTATAGAACCTCCCAAAATCAATGACAGTCCAACAAGTCTGACTATAAAAAAGAACTTGTGACCCCTCCCCCACTCTGGCCCCTTTTATCTTCCAGAAACTCTGAATCTCCATTTTTTTCTCTTTGGCAACAGATAGCTTAAGACAAATTAGTTCTGAAAAATCATTTATCAAGGTTACAGATGGCAGTGGGAGGAACTTTCTCCTTTCCAGGGGGACATTCCTCATCCTCCAGATCAGACTGTTTTGTTTCCACCTGTATCATATGCTGTCCCAAGGAGTGATAGAACCAATTCATCCTTCACAGGTGGAGAAAGGTTTCTATTCAAGAATGTTCCTAATACCAAAGGAAAGACGCACAGAGACCAGTTCTGGATCTTTCTTTCCTAAACCTGTTTGCAAAGATGTCCAAATTCAAAATGATGTCACTTCCCCAGGAAAGTGGCACCATTTTTGACTTGACTGTGGAACAAAGTACTGGTCCTTCATCACATGCTGTCCCAAGGGCTGACAGAACTGGTTCATCCTTCCCAAGTGGGGAAGGGTTTTTATTCAAGCATGTTCTTAGTGCCAAAGAAAGAAAGAAAATGCTGACAGAGCAGTTCTGGAATGATCTTTCCTAAACCTTTTTGTGACAGTGCCCAGATTCAAAATATCACTTTGCAACCTGTTACTTCTTCTTCCTCTTTCAAGTATCCTGGTAACACTAGACTTAAAAGATGCTTATCATCACATCCCTCTTCATCCAGACTTCAAACATTTCTTAAGGTTTTGTGTGTCTGAAACACATTAGCAGTTCTCTTCCTTACCCTTTGAACTATCCACTGCACCAAAAGTGTTCACAAAGTGTCTAGCTGCTGTTATAGCTCATTGCTCATTGCAGACTACAGGATATCCACATTTTCCATATTTAGTTGGCTTGCTTATCTTTACAGAGCCATTTTCAAAGCGTCAGGGAATCTCTGTCTTCAGTGAGAGACCTCTTGCACAAGCTGGGATTCCAAGAGAACATTAAAATGTCTTTCTTGACAGGATGGTGTTCCTGGAATGTCAAGAATTCACCTCAGTTCAAAGAGCTTTTCTTTCAAAGGAAAAAAATAGATCATAAGGTTTTCCACTCAAAACTACAATCACTGTGAGTGAATATCTCAGGAGCCACTCAAAACTATGGTCACTGTGAGGGAATACCTCAGGATTTTGGGTCTCATGGCATTTATGATTCTCATACTATCCCAGGCAAGATTCTACTTGAGAAAGATACAATGGTATCTGAAATCTCTTTGGTCCCATCATCAACACCATTTATCTTTTCAAATCCCAATGCTGGTGTTTGTCAGGAGAGGAGTCTTTTGGTGGAGACAACAAATATCCTTAAATTCAGGTTTCCCCTTCTCCTTCCCTGCTGCAAAGCAGTCAGACAACACAGACGTTCCAGACTTTGCTTGGAAAGCAGTTTCCTGAGGGATAAAATTTCAGGGGGGTGTGAAACATCAGTGACAGACACAAACACGTAAATATTAAAGAGATGCTTTCCCTGATCAAGGTACTCAATTCTCTGAGCTATCTTTGGTCCCTGTGACCTTGTCAAGTGGTTACAGACAATACGACAGTCATGTGGTACATCAAGCAAGCAATGGGAAACCAGGTCATACCCCTGTAGACTAGCCATGTTAGGTTGGGATATAGCTTTAATTTCATTGTACAGGCATTCTACTTTCTGTCAGAGCAAAATTGTGTGGCACACCACATGAGCAGAACCAGGACAAGAATGTTCCTGTATGCTTATCCACCCTTTTCACTAATATCCAGTCTACTTCTGAAGACTCAGAAGGAATTCCTCAAGATTATTGTGGTGACTGCTTTCTGGCCCAGACAACCATGGTTCTCCCCGCTTTTGGAGATGGCCAAGGACAATTACCACAAGCTTCTTCACAGACTGGATCTACTCACACAAGAACACCACTACATCAGTCAACTTCAGTTAACTGCCTAGATGATAGGGTCTTAATTCCTTTTAGCCTCCTGTTTACTGAGGACATGCAGCAGGTACTAATGAAGGCAAGAAGACCTACTACTAGCAAATTATATATTAACAAATGGAAAAGGTTTTATGGTTGGTACAACAACATAATCAGCACCCATTCATGAGTAGTCATTCTCTGGTTTTACAATATTTCTTTGAGTTGCCATTCTTTGGCCTTTGTTATTCCTCTAACATGGTTCATTTATTGTCTACTTCAACAAGTCTGCCCATGGAGCCTCCTCTTTCAATGCAGTCTCATGCCAAAATGTTCTTGAATGGAGTTTTGCACAAGAGGCCTCCAAGAAAACAGGTGGCCCCTCTTTGGAATCTTAATTTTGTGTTGAGAGGCTAACACTTCTTCCATTTGAACCAGTTAATCTGGCTTGACTGAAGGTTCTTCACATGGAAAACAATTTTACAAATTGCTCTGACCTTTACAAGAAAGGTATCTTCTGTGTTACAAGCTCTTATGGTGAGTCAATCATCTGTCAGTTTCCATAGAGACAGGTTTGTTAAGTACTAACCCTTCTTTTATGCCTAAAATTATATCTGAGTTTACTTTATGTCAAACTATTCATCTCTTCATTTTTTCCTGAATCTAAAAATGAGTGAAGAATATTCCATACCTTAGATGTCCACAGGCAACTTGGGTACTATTATATCTTTCAGATATTAGGATCAGGTGTTCATTTCTTGTTAAGGTAAGAAGAGGAGGCAATCTGTGTCAAAACAGTCTATTTCCAGTGGTTGTCTAAGGCTATTACCTTTTGTTATACCCATCTTAACAAAACTATTCCAGGCAGGGTCAAGATGCACATTGGCTTCATCTATTGCTTTTTGAAAATGGTTGGATTCTATAAGTATTTTAGAAGCAGCTAATTGGTCCTCTCTACATACTTTTACAAAGCACTATAAGCTTGATTTCTTTTCTAGGTCCACATCAAGCTTTGCTAGAACCATTCTCCAAGGGCTCCTGGACTCTTCTCCTTCCACCTCCCAAATGTAGTTAGCAATGGTAATCTACCCATATAGTTAAGGCTTCTGCAGCATTGATCAATATGAACAACTTAGGAACTTAGCCATAACATCAGATGTGCAAATGATCATTGCTGTAGTAGCTGCTCTCTCCCTCCATCCACCTTTATTTTTGGTGTGTTTTTTTATGCCAGGATGTGGACATTTTTTTTTTTGTTGTTGCTAGCATTGTCTTTTCAGGACTCAGCCTCCCTCTCTCTGCTGGCAGGAAAGCTCTGAAGGGCTTCACGCCTAAACTTGCGTTTAATCAGCTCAGCTCAAGCTGACTGACAGTTTGGGTGTGTGAAAGGTATCCTGAAGCTTTGGAAGCTGTCTGGCTGTTATATCCTTGGCAGTTTATAACCCATATTGCTAAGGCTACTGCAGCAGTGATTGTTCATTTCAGCATCTACTGTAATGGCAAGTTCAACGAACACAGTGGTACTTTTACGGATCCTCATTGGATAGCCACAGAAAGATTTTCTGTGGTTCCTCCTTCAAAGCAGCAGACTGGTTCAAATGAGGAATATGTGAGATTTTAATTTACAAAGTTTAAGAACCATTTAGAAGAAACTGGCTGGGGGGAGGGTTGATGTGAGAATACCTGTTGGGAAAGTTTTATACAGAATATGTATAAACTGGAGAATCTAAGGGAAGGCAAACTGAAATAGTAGATATGCACCTTGACAAAGGCAAAGACTGGATTGACTCAGAGAGGGTAATACAGCACAACAATTATTCATGAAAGGCAGACATATCTGTTTGATTATTGTATTACATTGGGAATCTTTTCCATTTGGCTATGTACAAGTTTAGTTTTTTGACCTCATGTAAAATGGGTTCCACATCTGAAGAGAGAGAGAGAACAAGTGGCTATGAAGTACTAATTTTTAATCAACTATATATGAACCTGGCCCTCTTAATTTTGAGATGTACCCCTGATTTCTCAGAAAGAAATATAGTATACCTCTATAACGGCTAATGAGCTAGCTACAGAAAGCTTCATGTCATATGGTATAGTTTGCTCCAGAATTCAGTCTCATTAAAGGCTAATGCAGGTTAACTTCAACCTGTGTGATGTTCTTCATATTTCACTGTTGCAGTCATTACATTTGGGTAATCTGCTGGCAGGTTGCCCTCAGTTGGCCTGAATTCCAAAGTCTTGGGTCCTGCATCGGTTTCTGTCTTCTCTTCCATGACGTCAGGTCATCAGGGGTATAAAACATGCAGCTGACACCATTTTCTTAAGTCTTTCTTGCTGCACGGTGCCCGAAGCAGAAGCATTTCGCAAGTGCCAGTCGGTCAACTACTGAAATATTCGAGTTTGAGTTTCAGAACCGAAGTCTTCACTAAAGCTAAGTACCCCGTTGGGGAAACTTTTTTCTTGCTTTTTACCGATGTCAGAAAAAGTTAATAATTGTATTACTTGTGGGAAGCAAATGCCTCATAAGGATTTCTATTTATACTGTATTCCTTGCCTAGGCCCTGATCACAATGTGCCTGGCTTTCGGTTTTGTGCTAGATTTAACCAACGCACTGTTAAGCGTTGGTATATTTTTGCATCAAAGTATTTTGGAAACAGATTTAACTACCCAGAAATGTCATCGGATAGTAATCCGACTACCGGAGTACATAAAAAATGCAAAGAAAAGGACAGAGAAAGGCAGTTGACATCCAAAACCAACGACAAAGCTTCTCCTAAGCAAGTCGCCGGTACTCAGTGAGGTGCTTTCGCAGCCCCTGATACCCGCTACCTTTGAGTCGCAGGCCTCTACCGACACCCATGTGGAGTCCGGCATGCTGCAAGATACTCAAGGTATTGGACTGACGGATATATCTCCCTCAGATAGGTCTGGAGCCGCTGAGCAGGCACCGGCTTCTGAGGGTGTATTCAGACCTCAACATTTGTATATCAAACCGACGAAAGCTGCAAAACCAAAGACAAAAGCAACTTCTAAAACTAAAAAACCAATGCATGAGCCATGTGCACAGGCCTCTATGCCTAAAAAACAGATGATCAAAATGGCTGAAGACCTTATTACCTTGATCAGGGGTACCCATCCCCCTCCTGATAAGAGGCATAGGCAAGACACTGATTATGAATCTTCAGATCAGGTTTCTGTTTCTTCTGATTCCTCTTCTGATTAGGAATTAGCTATGCCTCCCTATGAGGATTCTGATGCCGAGGAGTCTATTCCATCTGCATCTCCTCCTGATGATTATTCATTTGGAGAAACCTTGCATACTTTGAGGGAGCATTTTCACTGGAAGAGTCAAGACTTCTCAGAATCAAAAAAGAGGCTCAGGGATTTCCTTCTTCCTCCTCAGCACATGCCTTTAGCCATTCCCCCTGTTTTAGACATTGTGGATGATGTGTTTTCGGAGTCAAGCTTGATCCCTGACTCCTTACCTATGGCACCCATTAAGCCTGACAGATATTATAGGGTCCCTGACTCACATACATTTTTATTTAGAAACCCTGCTGCTGATCCTGAAACTATTTCACAGGGTCCAAAGAGAGTTAAGGCCTCAACAGCAAAAAATCCTACCCCCTCTGACAGAGATTCAAGGGCACTGGACAGATGGGGAAAAAGAAAAAAGAAAAAGGTTTGTACATCTGCAACCTTGGCAATCAGGGCCTTAAACTGTCAATTTCATATGCTTAAGTACCAACAACATGTTATGGGATTGCTGAAACAGAAAATGATGTTGATTTCAGAATGTGCAGAAAATAAAGAATTGCAGGAATTATTGCATGCAGCTGAACAAGTTGGAAAGCATACTTTGCAATGTGGTTTTGATTCCTTAGATGCCTCCTGCAGGGCTGCAGTTACTGGATCTGTAATTAAGAGGCATGCCTGGTTAAAGGAACAAAATTTGCCTGATCATGTTAAAGCTAAATTGCTAGATGCACCTTTGCAGCATGATTCTCTGTTTGGTATTAAGGCAGAATAGGTTTTAAAGAAAATGGAAGACAAAGCTAAGTCTCTGCAAACTGTTAAAGACTTCTTACAAGTGCAGCCACCAAGATTCAACAGACACTGGCCTACAAAAAATTGGTCCTTTCCTGTGTCAGACAGAGCTCAAAGGGGCAAATACAGATGCCCTTAGGGTTCCAGATACCAGGCGCAAGATTCATACAGGTCAAAGCAATGGGACGCTTCCACCTCCAAATCTGGGGGAGATAAAGTGCAAACCTACAGAAAGCAATCCCAATGACTTCCCTCTGCCTACACCAAGCACTTATCTTTTGGCAACACCCATAGAGGGAAAATTAGCACTTTTTGCTCAAAATTGGCAGTTAATAACCCAGGACAAGTGGGTACTAAACATCGTATCACAGGGATACAGATTTCATTTCCACACTCTGCCAATGGCAAATGGTTGGCCAGAGGCACAGAAACAGGTTATGTCCCTCATGGATATGGGGGCCATTCAGACAGTTCCAGAACGGGAAAAAGAACATGGTTTTTACTCAAGACTGTTCTTGATACCCAGAAAGGACAAGGCTTGGCGGCAATACTGGATTTATCGATTTTGAACACATACCTGGACATTACAAAATTCAAATTACTGACTTTGCAGCAGCTTCTGCCCATGCTGGGCAAGAATGCTTAGCTGGAGACTTCAGACCTAAAAGAGGCATACCTGCATGTCCCAATAAGACAGTCATGCAGAAGATACCTCAAATTCATGGCTGGCTTAATGCATTACCAATTCTCTGCACTGCCCTTCGGCTAATTTACTGTGCCCAGGGTCTTTACAAAGTGCCTGGCACCAGTAATTGCATTTTGCAGACAAAAAAAAAATGTATACAAATATATCCTTACTTGGACGACTGTCTCATTCAAGCAGAGAACAAGGACACTCTTCTTCGACACCTGGCATTTGTGAAAAGGCTTCTAACATGTCTAGGGTACACAATAAACAAAAAGAAATCACAACTGGTACCCTCTCAAAAGATAGCATTCCTGGGTGCAAGCTTGAATACAACTGCCCAGATGGCTTACCTCACGCCAGACAAGCAAAGGCAACTGACTACTTACTTCAAACTGATGGCAACAAAAACCCAGTTATCTGCAAGACTAATTCTGCAGGCTCTGGGCTTCATGGCATCCTACTGATTCCATATGCAAGACTGCATATGAGGAAATTTCAATGGTACCCAAAAAGTTTATGGAGTCAACATTCTCACAGTCTGGAAGCAATAATTCCTCTCATTCCCTGCCTACAACAGGAGTTTCTATTATGGGCAAAGGCATGTCGCCAAAACATGGGATGGGCCTTCACTCTCCCCCCTGCCAGCCAAACCTTAACAACAGATGCATCGGATTATGCCTGGGGGGGCCCACATAGCAGGAAGATGCATTCAAGGCATATGGACCCCAAAACAAATGCATCTACATAGCAACTAGAAAGAGATGCTAGCTGTTCAAAATGCCCTAACAGCCTTCAAGGACTTACTTCATCCAGGACAACTACTGATAAAGACGGACAACACCACAGTCATGTGGTATATAAACAAGCAAGAGGACACACACTCGTACTCCCTTTGCAGATTAGCCATAGCACTGTGGGACACAGCTTTGACCTACCAAATACATCTTCAAGCTCAATTCCTGCCAGGAAAACAAAATACACTGGCAGACGATTTAAGCAGAAACCTTATGGATCCTCACGAGTAGAAACTAAATCCAGAAGTCTTCAACATGATAACAGAGAAATGGGGGAGCCCAGACATAGATCTATTTGCCTCTCCTCAAAATTATCAATTGAAAAGATTCTGCACAAGGACTTATCACAGACAAGCATGGAAAGTGGACGCCTATCCTTCAGTTGGAAAAACCTATCAGTTTACGCCTTTCCTCCTCTGCCTCTTCTCCCCAAGGTCCTCCTAAAAGTCAGACAAGAGAAACCAAAGATGATATTAATTGCCCCGGACTGGCCCCACCAGTACTGGTACCCAATCCTAAGGAACTTGTCTCAATACCCAGCTTGGACCTTACCTCAAAGACCTCAACTACTGTCCCAGCAAAACAATCAGATCCTGCACAATCAACTACAGACACTGAACCTGGCAGCATGGCTGATCATGTAGTTATACAAACAACTCCTCTCAGTAAAGCTGTGATGGATATTATTTTGAAAGCCAGAAGGCCTAGTACTAGAAAATCTTATGCTGACAAATGGAAGCGATTCTGTGCTTGGAATCAAGCACAAGGAACTGATACAGCAGAACCAAATATTCCTCAGATATTATAATACTTAACTGAGATGCTTGACAAAGGCCTATCTTTCTCATCAATCAAAATCCATGCCTCTGCCATTTCGACTCATTACAATACAGAGCCACCAATCTTTTCTCATCCTTTACTAAAGCAGTATCTTAGAGGAGCCAAAAATTTAAGGCCCCCTAGAAGATCAACATTACCTGCATGGGACCTCAATTATGTGTTGGAAAAGCTCACCCTACATCCATTTGAACCAGCTGCTACCACTGATATAAAGTTCTTGGAAAACAGCTCTGCTACTAGCAATTACTTCAGCAAGAGTTTCAGAGCTACAGGCCCTCATGGCTGTAGAGCCTTTTATCATATTTTACCCAGACAGGGTGTCTCTGAGGACAAATCCTACTTTTATGCATAGAGTGGTTTCCAGTGTGGCTCTTAACTAAAAAATTCATCTGCCAACCTTTTATCCAAATCCGCAGAACAAGGGGGAGACAATTCTGCATTCCTTGGACGTACACAGACAGCTAAGATTCTACTTGAGCAAGACTAAAGCTCTAAGAAAAACTGAGCAATTATTAGTGTCATATGCTGCAGGATCAGAAGGAAAGGCTATTACAAAGCGGACAATTTCAAAGTGGATAAGCCACTGCATCCGTTTCTGCTACTTACACCATGGTAAACCTGTGCCCAAGGGCATTAGGTCTCATTCCACTAGAGCTGCAGCTACTTCAGCAGCCTTTCTCAGGGGAGTACCAACCAAAGACATTCTAGAGGCTGCTACTTGGAGTTCTGTTCACACCTTTACAAAGCATTATCATTTGCCTCTCTACTCTAAGTCCAGGGCAGGCTTTGCCACTGCAGTTCTGCAGGGCCTTATAGCTGCACCTAATGCTGTTTAGCTCCAGCCTCCCAAGCATAGCTTTGGGATTCTACCCACATGTAATGACTGCAACAGTGAAACATGAAGAACATAGTACAGTTGTGTACACTTACCATAAATGTAGATGTTCAAGTATATTCATTGTTGCAGTCCAGGTTACCCTCCTGCCATCCCCCTGTCATTCTGGAGTTTATCTTTCCTTCTCTATCTTCTACAACCTATGTGGTGTATTTGCTTGTAGATGAAGGTAAAGTTTATATTGATGCATATATATATACTTGAGCAGAGGAACCAGGCAATGGTGCCCTCTTTCCCCTTTATTATTTGAATTATGTTTTTGATCACTGGCAAAGAAAATAAGGGACTCGGAGATTCAAGGATATAATTGATATTGTAGGCAAGATAAGCTGGCTTTATTTGCAGGAAATATTATTTTATACTTTACAAAGCAGAAAGACACATTACAGTGTTGTGGAACATTTTGACCCAATTTCAGATCTTTTTGGGATACAAAATTAATGAAGCTAAAACAAAGGCAATAGCGGTAAATTATGTACCAACACATGAACTGGTTCAGGAATGTACATATTTATGGGGACATGATAAAATAAAATATTTAGGAGTATGGATTAAAAATTATTCTAGTGTGGCAGCTAAGGATATGTGGGAAGAGACTAAACAAAAGATAATGTAAAAACTGAGAAAATAGAAGCTTTGTTGTATGGAAATGAATAATAAGATACAAGCAGCTAAAATGTTTTTAGTCCCTTTAGTTTTATACTCAGATCAGGCATATTTTTACCAACCAGAGGAGAAGTTATGGCTAGCAATTAATAAAGAGCTGAAGGACTTTCTCTGGTAGGGAAAGACAGCAAGAGTCAAGTGGGATAAGCTGATTCTTCCAGTAGAACAGGGCGGATTGGGTTTAACGAATTTGAAGGGGTATTTCAGAGCTACACAGTTAAGACTCCTATACATAGTACAAGCAGAAAACTATATTTTAGAGTGGAAAGGGATGATAGTAAAACAGAAGGGAAGCTCAAGAAACAAGCAGAGACTGGGATTTTGGATGCAGGCCTGTAAGGAGAATAACAATAACCATACAGAATGTTATATCCATAAAGTAGCAGAAAGTATTCTAAGAAGTAAGCCAATACGAGTTTAGAGAAAGGAGATTTTGCTGATAGGGATGTCGACAATTAGGGACATAGACAATAGGCAGAAGGGGGCTGGAATTTATTGGAGAAAACTGGCAAAAGAACCAAGGTATTAGGAGCAAATACCTAGAGAGAGAAAGATGATAGACTGGGAAGAAGTCAAGATTTTATTTGGACTGCAGGTTAGAAATTGCCTTCCCTATCAGGGATCGATGTCAGAGTATAGGCAAAGAGAAATAAATAGGGGGGTCCTAAATGAAAGACCAGCACTGGTAGAGTTTTTAGTAGAATCTAGAACAGAAGCTGCCATTAAAAAAGGGATAATTAGTAGAGCATATGCAATATTGCATGATAACTATACAAATCAACCAGAGGAGGTTAGAAAGGATTGGAAAGAGAGACTGGATAAGCAGTTCACAAAGTAATAGTGGGAGGATATATGTACATCTCCCAAATATGCAACAAAATCTAGAAGACTTAAGATTTTGCCCAGAAATGTTTCCATAGATATTTCTATACCCCAAGTAGATTCCAGGAAATTTTTCTTCAGGCAGACAGCAAACGTGGGAGCTGTGACACGGAAGAAGGAGGTAATTGGGAATATATTTTCTTGGAGTGTTGTAAATTGGTGGACTTTAAGGATTCTGTGTGGGATGTACTGTCGGAGATGCTGGGTGGGCAGATTGGTTTGACAAAGGAGATGATTTTTCTGAGCTGTGATACAGAATTGAAACTGCCTAGGCATGATAAGGCTTGGCTGTATCTAATAATGGTGGCTGCCAAAAAAGCAATTATTAGAAAATGGAATCAAAATCTAAACCAACTATACTAGAAATAGTGAATATAGTAAAAGGGATAAAACAACTGGAAGTGAGATCTTTAGAAAAGGGTAGGAACAAACTACATAGGAAAAAATGGGAATTGTGGGAACAATACATACAAGGGAGGAATGAGGTTTAAAAGGCAGCAGGACTGAAATGAGTTATGTAATGTCTGATTGAAAAAGATTGGGTAGATTGTAAGTGATGTACAGTGAATATAAAAAGTGTACACACCCCTGTTAAATTGCTAGGTTTTTTGATATAAAAAATTAGATCACAATAAATCATTTCAAAACTTTTCCCACCTTTAATGTGACCTATAACCTGTACAATTCAATTAAAATCAAACAAATCTGTTAGGGGAAAAAATATAAGAAAATAAAAAATGTACAATAAGCTGATTGCATAAGTGTGCACACCCTTAAACTAATACTATGTTGAAGGACCTTTTGATTTAATTACAGCATTCAGTCTTCTTGGGTACACACCTGTCATCAATTAAAGAGACTCTGATTAACCCCAAATAAAGTTCAGCTGTCCTAGTAGGATTTTCCTGACATTTATTCAGTTGCCTGCTACAGCAAAGGCCATAGTTCGCAGAGAGCTTACAAAGCATCAAAGGGATCTCATTGTTGAAAGATGTCAGTCAGGAGAAGGGTACAAAAAAATGTCTACAGCATTGGATATACCATGGAACACAGTGAGGACAGTCATCAAAAAGTGGAGAAAATATGGGACAACAGTGACGTTGCAAAGAACTGGACGTCCCTCCAAAATTGATGAAAAGACAAGATGAAAACTGGTCAGGGAGGGTGCCACGAGACCTACAGCAACACTGAAGGAGCTGCAGGAATTTCTGGCAAGTACTGGTTGGTGTACTACATGTGACAATCTCCCGTATTCTCCATATATCTGGGCAATGCGGTAGGGTTGCAAGACGGTAGCCTTTTCTTACACAGAAAAACATCCAGGCCCAGCTAAAATTTGCAAAACAATGCATCAAGTCTCCTAAAAGCATGTGGGAAAATGTGTTATGGTCTGAGGAGACCAAGGCTGAACTTTTTTGCCACAATTCCAAAAGGTACATTTGGCGCAAAAACAACACTTAGCATCATCAAAACAAGATTGCCATAATGAAGCATGGTGGTGGCAGTATCATACTTTGGGGTTGCTTTTCTTCAGCTAGAACTGGGGTTTTAGTCAAGGTGGAGGGAATTATGAACAGTTCCAAATACCAGTCACTTTTGGCCCAAAACCTTCACGCGTCAGCTAGAAAGCTGAAGAGGAATTTCACCTTTCAACACCAAGCATGCATCCATATCCACAAAAGAATGGCTTCACCAGAAGAAAATGAAAGATATTCTTCATGTTTCACTGTTGCAGTCATCACACTTGGGTTATCTGCCTGCAGGTAGCCCTCAGTCGGCCCGAATACCAGAGACTTAGTATTTCAGCGTTGGTTGCTGTCGCTCCAGGACTGACATCAGTTCATCAGGGATATAAAAACAGGCAGCCGACACCATTACTTCAGTCTTTCTTGCCGAGGAGCCCGAACCAGAAGCAGTTTGCACAAGTGCCGGTCGGCCGCTACCTGAGTTTTCATTCCGAATTGAATCATCCTGAAGTCTTCTAAAGCTAAGTACCCCATTGGGGATCCTTTTTTCTTGCTCTAACCGATGTCAGAAAAAGTTAACAATTGTCTCGCCTGGGGAAAGCAAATACCACACTGAGATCTCCATTCTTACTGCGTCACCTGTTTAGGCCCAGACCACGATGTTCCTTGTTGTCGGTTTTGTGCTGTGTTTAACGCCCGAACTATTCATCGTTGGGCCCTTATTGTTGCTAAATACTTTTGGTCTTGATCTCCATATTCTGAAATGGCTTCGGTAAGCCATCTGACTACCGATCTTCTGAAAAATCGTAAGGATAAAGATAGAGACAGACCGCACAGGTCCAAAACTGCTGACAACGCTTCTGTTAAGCTAGTTGCCAGTTCACCAATACTCAGTGAGGTGCTTTTGCAGCCCCTGATAATCCTCTTCAGTGGATTTGCAGGCCACTACCGAGACCCGTTCGGAGTCCGGTATGCTGCAAGACTCTTCTTTGACTATGGAACCTATGGATGCCTTTACCTTGGATGGGTCCAGTGCCGCTGTGCAGGCACCGGCTTCCGAGGAAGTTCTCCGCAATACTGATATTCGACTCAAACTGACGACTTCTTTCGCGTCTTCAGTTCTGTCTAAAACTATCGAGTTTCTAAGGCCAAGAGTACAAGCTACACCTAAAAAAACAACGACCCAAACTCAAGCACCTGCTTCCTTGCCACAACATCAAATGCTTAAAATGGCAGAAGATGTGATTATGCTGATTAGGGGAAGCCGGCCTTCCCCTGCTAAGAGAAAAAGAGACCTGTCCCCAGCAGCTTTAACAGACCAAGAGTCCGACGACTCTGAGGTTTCTGAATATGAAGACATGCCTTTATCTGCTTGTGAGGATTCAGATGCAGAGGAATCCATTCCCTCTGCTTCACTTCCAGAGGATTTCTCTTTTGGTGAAACCCTACATACTTTGAGAGCATTTCCACTGGGAATGCAAAGACTATCCTCAGTCCAAAAAGAGACTCAGAGAAGTTTTAGATTTGCCACAACATAGACCTCCAGTTCTAGATGTTGTGGATGATGTCTTTATGGAATCCAGTCTAACTCCTGATACTTTACCCCCTGCTCCTAGGAAACCAGACAGGTACTACAGAGTTCCTAACTCACACATTTATTTTCAAAAATCCTAATGCTGACCCAGAGGCCATCTCCCAGGGGCCTAAAGGTATAAAAGCAACTACAGCTAAGAATCCCACCCCTTCGGACAGGGATTCCATGGCTTTAGACAGATGGGGTAAAAAGTATACACCTCTGCAACTCTCGCCATTAGGACATTGACTTGCCAGTTTCACATACTGAAGTACCAACAACATATTATGGAACTTATTAAGCAAAAATTAGCTACCTTTACAGACTGTGCAGAAAATAAAGAATTACAAGAGCTTATGCATTCTGGAAGCCAAGTCAGCAAGCATACTTTGCAATATGGCTTTGATGCCCTAGAAGCATCTTGCAGGGCAGCAGTCACTGGTTCTGTACTGAGAAGGCATGCTTGGCTTAAGGAGCAGACCTTGTCAGACCATGTCAAATCAAAATTACTAGACGCTCCTTTGAACAAGGACAATCTGTTTGGCACCAAAGCAGAAGAGGTTCTAAAAAAGATGGAAGAAAAAGCTAAATCTGTGCAGACAGTCAAAGATTTCTTGCAAGTGCAGCCTTCCAGATTCAGTAGGTATTGCCCTTCGAAGCATTGGTCCTTTCCAGCCCCCTCAAGGCCATCTCAAACTAGACCCAGGAGAAACAGACCCCCCCAGATAAAAGTCTCAAGGTATGCAGAGAGCTAAGTAATGGAGTGCCTCCACTTCAAAAACAGGGAGTGCTAAGCCACCCCCTTACGGAAAGAATTCACAATGACTTCTCAACTCCACTCCTCACCTCTGCCCAACTGCTCATGTCCCTAGGAGGAAAACTTGCCCATCATGCAAAAAACTGGACCTCCATCACCAAAGACTGATGGGTCCTCAACATTGTATCCCAGGGGTATAAATTTTACTTCCACTCACTGCCAACCCCAAAAGGGTTCCCGGACCTTCCTCCAAACCAATGGGCAGAGGCACAAAACCAAGTTCAATCCCTGCTCTCCATAAGGGCAATTCAACCTGTTCCTGCAGAACAAATAGGTCAAGGGTTCTTTTCCAGACTTCTCCTGGTACCCAGAAAAGAGGGCACTTGGTGGCCAGTACTAGATCTTTCCATTCTAAACACCTTCCTGGTGGTACCAAAATTCAAAATGCTCACACTTCAGCAGCTTTTTCCTATGTTGTCCAAAGATGCCTGGTTAGCCACCCTAGACCTAAAAGAAGCCTATCTGCACATCCCCATCAGGGACTCATGCAGGAAATACCTACATTTCAGGGCAGCATCTATGCATTATCAGTTCTCTGCACTTCCCTTTGACTTGTCCACTGCTCCCAGAATATTCACAAAATGCCGGGCTGCAGCCATTGCCTATTGCCGACAGAGAGAAATTCAAATTTACCCATACTTGGACGACTGCCTGATTCAGGCAGACAGTAAGGAAAAGCTGTTGCAGCACCTGACAATCGTAAAGAACCTTCTAACCTCCCTGGGGTACACTACCAATGAAAAAAAATCAAAACTAGTCCCCAGTCAAAGATTGTGTTCCTGGGGGCAAGCTTGGACACAGCATCCCAGATGGCATTCCTTACTCCCTACCTGACAGACTACTTCACTCAAATGGCCACCAGAACTCAGCTATCTGCAAGGAAAATCCTGCAGGCCCGAGGGTTCATGGCCTCTTGTATCTTACTGATTCCATATGCCAGACTGCATATGAGAAAACTTCAGTGGTACTTAAAAAGTCTTTGGTGCCAACATTCTCAGGACCTGGAAACCATCATACCTATCATACCTTGTCTAAGGACAGAGTTTCTTTGGTGGGCAGCAGTATGCAACCACAACGAGGAACTTCCCTTTACTCAACCCCAAGTTGCCCAGACCCTAACCACAGATGCATCAGACTATACCTGGGGGGGCACACCTGGATGACAAGTGCATTCAGGGCCACTGGAGCCCAAGTCAAATTCATCTGCACATCAACCAAAAAGAGATGCTAGCTGTTCAGCACACTGTAACAGCTTTCAGATCCCTACTCTCACCAGGACCCCTGCTAATAAAAACAGACAACACCACAGTTATGTGGTACATCAGCAAGCAGAGGGAAACCCACTCTTACCCACTCTGCAGGCTAGCCATGGCCCTGTGGAACATGGCCTTGGACATACATGTTCATCTGCAAGCTCAGTTTCTGCCAGGCAAACAAAATTCACTGGCAGATGACATAAGCAGAAATATCCTAGACCCAGATATGTGGTAATTAGAGCCCAGCACCTTCAGCCTTCTAATCCAGAAATGGGGGACCCCAGAGGTGGACCTCTTTGCCTCGCCCTGTAATCACCAGCTCAGCAAATTCTGCACCAGGACACCTCACAGCAGGGCCTGGAAAGTGGATGCCCTATCCTTCCAGTGGGAAAACCTCTCAATCTATGCATTCCCCCCTCTGCCCCTTCTCTCAAGAATATTACTCAAGATGAGACAGGACAGACCAAGGACAATCCTGATTGCCCAGGACTGGCCTCGCCAGCACTGGTACCCACTACTGTGCAGCCTGTCACCGGTGCCACCCTGGCAGCTACCCCAGATCCTAACCCTCCTCACTCAGCAGGGGGGACCGATCTTGCATCCGCAACTGCAAACCCTGAATCTTGCAGCCTGGCTTATTCCTTGAATTCTCCCCCAGTGACCAGCCTGAGCAAGCAGGTGCTGGACGTCATTCTTGAAGCCAGAAGACCCAGTACAAGGAAATCCTATGTGGACAATGGAAAAGGTACTGAACCTGGATTCAGTCTAAATGAGAGGACACAGCACTGCCCTCCTTACCTCTAATCCTGGATTACCTAGCAGATCTACTCCACAGAGGCCTATCCATCTCCTCCATTAAGATCCATGCCTCAGCATTTCGGCTCATTACAACCCTGCGTCACCTCTCTTCCCTCTCATCAAACAGTAACTGAGAGGGGCAAACAACTTAAGGCCACCAAAGAGAGCACCCACGCCTGCTTGGGACCTTAACTTTATACTGAAAAAGCTCATGCTCCCTCCCTTTGAGCTTGCAGCATCAACAGAGTTAAAATTCCTCTCTTGGAAAACAGCCTTGCTTCTGGCCATCACTTCAGCTAGAAGAGTGTCTGAGCTACAAGAACTTATGCTGTGGAACCCTTCATTATTTTTCATGCTGACAGGGTCTCCCTCAGGACTAATCCTTCCTTTATGCCAAAAGTGGTGTCCAGTGTGGCTCTTAACCAATCTACCACTTGCCAACCTTCTTCCCTAATCCTCAAAAAAAAAAGGGAAAAGGATCCTGCACTCCTTGGACGTGCACATTCAGCTCAGATTCTAGCTGGATAGGACTAAACCCTTCAGGAAATCTGACCGGTTACTACTCAGTTTTGCACCAGGGACAGAGGGCAAGGCCATTTCAAAAGAAACAATTTCCATATGGATAGCACACTGTATCCATTTCTGCTGCAAGAACCATGGGAAACCAACCCCTCAGGGAGTCAGAACACATTCCACTAGGGCAACTTCTACCTCTACAGCATTCCTCAGGGGGGTCCCTACCAGGGACATTCTGGAAGCTGCTACCTGGAGTTCTGTACACAACCACACCAAGCATTACCACCTGCCTATCTTTTTCAAATTCAGGGTGGGTTTTGCAACAGCAGTCCTGCAGGGGATACTAGCCAGCCCCAACTCTTCTTGACTGCAACAGTGAAACATGAAGAACATAGTACAGTTGTGTACACTTACCATAAATGTAGATGTTCGAGTGTATTCACTGTTGCAGTCCTGGTTTCTCTCCCTCCTCTCTGTGTGTATTACTCACCCCTTACAGGGGTATTGGTATTGGTACTTACTCTTTACAGGTGATGATTTTTCCACCATACCTTAGCTCCCTATTGGGAGGCTCCTGAGATTTGAGGCAAGAAAAACTGATGTAATGGCGTTGGCTGCCTCTTTTTATACCCCTGACGACCTAACGTCAGTCCTGGAGTGACAGCAACCTAGGCAGAAATACTAAGTCTCTGGTATTCAGGCCGACTCTCAGCTACCTGCAGGCAGATAACCCAAGTGTGATGACTGCAACAGTGAATACACTCGAACATCTACATTTATGGTAAGTGTACACAACTGTACTTTTTGGAATGGTCCAGCCAGAGCCCAGACCTAAATCCAATAGAAAATCTGTGGGGCAACCTGAAGAGGGCTGTGCACAAGAGATCCCCTCACAATCTGACAGATTTGGAGCGCTTTTGAAGGAAGAGTGGGAAAATATTGCCAAGTCAAGATGTGCCATGCTGGTAGACTCCTACCCAAGAAGACTGAATGCTGTAATTAAATCAAAAGGTGCTTCAACAAAGCAACCAGCTTATTGTACATTTTTTATTTTTTTATATTTTTCCCCTAGCAGATTTGTTTGTTTTTCAATTGAATTGTACAGGTTATAGGTCACATTAAAGGTGGGAAAAGGTTTGAAATAATTTGTTGTGGTCTCATTTTTTTATATCACAAAAACTTGGCATTTTAACAGGGGTGTGTACACCTTTTTTATCCACTGTATAATGTTTGCAACTGAGAGTGTGTCAGTATGCTTTGTAATGTAAAATGCTTGCAACTAGGATTGTGTCAGTTTGGTTTGTTTTCATTTATGTAAATGTATGATTGCCTAGGTAGTAAGTGATGGTTTAATAAAGATGTTTCTTGTTAAAAAAAAAAAAAAAAAAAAACACTAGTCTTCATAGCTAGAGAGTCACATCACAAATAATAATTAAATCAAACCATACACCACCAGCAGCATAAGACCTATTAAAAACTATCACATTTTGTCTATTTTCAGCAACTAAAAATTGAAACTCAAAAAGAATTTTAAATAGAACGTAACAAAAAAATTGTCAGGGCAAAAGCTGGTTGATCATAGATACCTGAAGTGTCCTGCTTGGTGAAGTGGGTTGGGGCGTCAGTTGTTAAACCAATGAGTGGTGAGTTAGATTCTAATTGATGGCGGTATGGAGAACCAATGCCATTTATTATATGGCAAGGTAAGGATATGATCTCTAGCATGCTAGAATTGTCCCAGTGTTGGGGGTCTTTTATTGGGTTAGAGTCCCACAGTACCAGGGCAGGGCCGGAGTCTGGTCGTCAGTAGCTTTCACCTCCTTGCAGTGCTAACAAACAAAGTAAATTTTGCTCCAGACTAATTCTAATGATCTATTATGAATGCTACGTGCTATGAGTTGTGCCAACATTATGTTGTAATTTTTTATCCAAATTGTCCCTTCAAAGTCTCTGTTACCTCCTAACATCTAATTACTAACCATACTATCCAGGGCCCCTGGAAGTTTTCCATCGCTCTTTAGGGGGCGATATCACCTGTGTTGAGAACCACTGGTTTAAGCAAAAGTAACTCAAAAGTAACACACATTTAAGTTACTAGTTACTAAAAAAGTAATATATTACTCTTAGTTCATTACTATTTTGAAAAAGTAAGTAGTTATATTACTAGTTACTAGAAACTGTAATATGTTACAGTAATGTATTACATATTGTAATATAGTACTCCCATCATGGTAGCAGTCATATTTATGGGTAGGCTATTCCAACATGCAGGGACAAGCTTTTTGAAGGGTTTTTTACAAGCTGCTAAGAATAATTGCAATAGTTGTAGTTTAACTCTATTGTGGCTTCTGTAGAAAAAAAGGTGAATTCCAAAGCAAAGGGTTGTTTAGACAGTGATAGAGAGTAGCCCTTTTTAAGTAATGAAAAGTTAAAGTTTTTTAGTGAAAACAAAGCCCTGGCTGTTAAGTAGCTTTCCATTTTACCTTTTTTATTGTGTAGTCGTGGTGATCTTTCTTATTAGACAGTTGGATAAATCCTAGTATCTTATTTTCAGCTGTTTGTAGTAGTGTTGCATAGAAAGCAACATAGCAGAAAGTGGGACAGTAACAGATAGTGCACATTCAAGTCTTGGAATTTGAATATTTGCAGCAACTGCTATTCTTGCCTCAGTTGTAAGCAGATTATAAATCTCATAAGCAAATTCAGACTGCTCAGCTGCCCCACTCCCTACTGTGGAGAACATTTCAGTTTTCAGGCCTGATTTCCCCCTGAACATGATGTACCTATTTTTAGAGGCATGTCCCAATTTTCAGGCTTGATTTTTCCCTCCACACAATTTTCTGAATCCACCATGATCATGCATGATTTTCTAAGCTGTCTAGTACACAGAAAACCACACAACATAACCAAAGTACTAGAAGAACAAATAATTTAAAGAACGAGGACACATCTTAAGTAAAGATAAATGACCTGGTTTGACAGAATTTTGCAATACAGTTTATTTAAGTCTACAGGTTTTACACTCTCTGTCTAATAATATGCTTATATTTTTCCATCATTTTTATCGCTCTGTTTTTTAAACGTGTTTCTGGGTAATATCCAGACATTCCTACTGGGAGTGGGAAGAGTTGTGTACTACTTGGTATTCAGATTTTATGTTAAATAGGATGTACGGATTTTTGGTCTGGATGTACCAAATTTTCAAAGTCCTTTGTACCAGTTTTCAAAGTCTGTAGGTCAATAGGTATGTTTAAGTTGATGGTAAACTTCAGTTGTTAAGTATGTGCATGGAATAAGAGGGTCTAGTCCAGTGGTAATCCTAAGTACTTTCACTGAGATCTATGTTAGAATGTCAACTAGCCAAAATGTCCACATTCATAACATCGCTCCAGCATCATCGAAAAGGCACAACATTGAAGTGTAATATAGTTGATTGCTAGATGGGTGATTATTAGAGAGAACAGTACACCTGGGATTAGGGTTCTGCACATTCTCAGCTGCAGTGCAATCTCTGATTTGGTATATACAATTAGTAGGGTGTGGGGGGGGGGAGCACAGGGGTTTTTCTCCCCTGTAAAAAAAAAAAGTGTTGGTGATGTTCCAGCATTCAGCTATGTGGCACTTTGATGCTATGCCTTTCTGATGATGATGGATCGATACGAATATCAACATTTTGGCTAGCTGACATTCTAACATAGATCCCTTTCACTGAGTAATGTAAGATGCAGGAGTGCCCACAGGCTCTATGATGGAAAGAGGCTGAAAAGTGGAAATCCTTTTATTACATCCTCCTGGAAGTGGGTATCCATCTACCCCCTTTTCCAGTCCTTCCTGTCAATGAGGCTTTCCAGGATTTCTTTCACTCCATCTGTTCTGCACCTGATTCTCAACCACCAGCTCCTAAGACACCAGACATGTTTTACAAGGTACCTAATGACCTAAAATATTTATAAAAGAATCCAGTGGCAGACGTCACTACAGTATCTCTGTCATCAGATAAACCCTCTAATCTTCTGCCCAGTGCAAATTCCCTAACTACGGACAAAGGTAGTGGAGCTATGGATAGATGGGAAAGAAGGTTTACACCTCTGTTACCCTAGCCTCTAGGGCAAATAACTACCAGACTCATATGACAAAGTACTTGATCTCTATCCTGCATTCCATAAACAAAGTTATACTGGACCCTCCTACAGCAGTGTCTAAGCATCAGATGCAAAGCTTACTATCATAGGCCAATCAAATTGCCAAACACAGTATTAAGAACAGTTACGAAGCTGTGGATGCTTCCTCTAGGACAGCTGCCATGGAATCTGTTCACAGATATGTGTGGCTTCACAATCAACCAATACCTGAGGATTTCAAATCTAAAAGTCTAGACTCCCACATGGACAAAGACTTATTGTTTGGTCCTCAGGCAGCCAGCCTGTTCAAAACTCTCCAAGTCCAAGGTAAGACCATGAAAGATTGCAGACAGATTCTACTTTCCTCAGTTCCTATACAGCATAGGAATGACCCATCTAAGTCTACCTCCTTCATTAGAAGGGATCCTAACACAGCCCAGAAACAAAGAAAACCCTCTTAGGAAAGGGTACTCTAGAAAAAAAAAAAAAAACAGGGAAAGGGTACTTTGAAAAAACATAAGGGAACCTGTAACGGGAGGCCTCCCTTTGGAAGCAAAAATCTGTGAGTAACGCTGCAGACCTGGAAGTAGTATGAGGATCCATGCATGTATGTCTGTCTTGATAAGGAAGGTAAAGCTTTGGTATCCCAGACAGACATCAACAGTGACAACTCGTATGTCAGGAATACTATAACAGTGATCAGCAGGACATCTACTGTTATGGTAAATTCTTACACAACTGTACTTTTTCCCATATTAGTGTAAATGTGATTAGTTACAGTGAAAAACACTGTCAGAGTTCTGTACTTAAGGAAAAATTCATGTTGTTTCTGTGATAACAGGTTAATTTTTGTACATATCCTAATGTTTAGTCATATGTTTTTTCTCAAGAATTTTGAGCAAAGGACAGATCTTTTCTATAGGCCTAGTCATCATGTCTTTACCTGTGCTCTAAACATACATTCCCTTATTCATATCAGGATAACACTTTCAGCACCTGACTATCTCTTTTTGATTTTGCTTTCACTAGTATGAGCCTTTTGCTTCTTGCTGTCTTTATTGTAGTTTAGTTTATTGACTTGCTAAGTAACATCTTGCTGCCTAATGTTCACTCTTTAAAGTTGCCCTGCTACCTTGTTTTTGCATTCTAGATCTTGCTTAGGCACTGGATGAGGCTGTGCTCTGGAGCATGTGCTGCTAAACTGCACTGCTGGTGAATGTTGCCCTATGCTATTGCCCCCTTTCTTACCTACATCCTCCTCTGCTTGCTGTTATATGTTCTTGCTATAAGTATTCTGTACCTCATGTATTTTCAGTTGTACTGGCTTTGCTATGGTGCACTTTGTGACTTAAGTGTCTTGTAGTGCCTGTACACTTTGCAAGTACCACTATTTTGTTTGCTGTGTCTACCAGTCAGTGGTTCACTTAATTATCTCTTTAATTATGTTCATATTACAATTATTATTTATGCTACAGATGCATAAGTGTGGTTTGTTTCAGGTTGTACATTTGGCTGGAGTTAAGTTTATGCCCATACTTAATATTCAGCACTACTTTCCAGTGATTCGTTGACTACTTTTTGTGCCCAGTAAATGATCTTGGTTTGTAGGCAGTTGTGCCGCAGTGGAGAGAGACAGGACATCTTCTTTTTTTATTATTGCTTATTGTGGTACATGGGGTCTGAGTATCTCATTTGCCTGCTTGTAACTAGTAGGATGATACTTAATAATTTTCACCTGTAGTACATGTCAATATGCAGAGTGCCTTCTTCTGTAGATGTCCTGCTAACCTAGGTTGCACAGCAGCAGCATCTGTCTTACACTACACCACAGCAGTGCTTATGCATTTTCTTCTGTTATAAGCTGTTTCCCCACAGCAAGGTTGTGATAGCATGAAATTGAAAGCATTTAGGTAGAAGTTGCAGGATCTATTGGATAAAGCACTATAACACGAGTTAGTGTTGGTAATGGGGGTCATATCAGGCCAGGCAGAATAGGATATGACTGCCTGGGTCCACATGGGTGGGGCAACACAAGGAGAAAGAGAGGCCATTCTAGACTTCCATTTGGCAAATGGCTTAAGGGTGGCCAACACATGGTACAGCCAGAGAGACCGTCAGAAGATCACATACAGGAGTGGCCAACATGCAACTCAGGTAGACTTCCTCCAAGTAAGGAAAGGGCACTGGAGTAGAATCGGTGATTACAAAGTTATCCTCAAGTGAAACAGTCTACAGCCTAAACCACCGGTTGCCACAGTCAGCCACAAGCAGTAGTCCTCAAAGGCTCTAAGTTCAGTAGACTAGGCTGAAGACCTGGCGGATGACAGGAGAGAAAGCACAAAAGTTCAAGGAATTACTCAGGAGGAAAAGGAAGAAGGTGAAGTTAAAGAAGAATGGCAGCGCCTCAAAACAGCATTTGTTAGGACTATAGAAAAGACATGTGACCTAGCCAGGTATGGAACTAAAGTACATAAGGAAAGCTGTTGGTGGAATGCAGAAGTCATCAATAGAAAGGAGGAGTGCATGAAAATGTGGGAGATAGAAAAGACAGACCAGGCTAAGAAGTAATACTGATTGACTAGCAAAGTAAGAGAGCAGTTGCAATAGCAAAAATCAAGGGATCAGAGACAGTATCAACTTCTGGAAAGTGGCTCAGTAAATGGCACAAAGAAACTATAAGAATACAAGGCAAAAGCAGAAAGGTAAAGAAGATAGTCATCAAATACCCTTCATGAAGGATGCCAGCAATAACCTGCTTACCAATCCACAGGACATCAAAGGCAGATGAAAGGGATACTTCCAGCAGCTTTTGAAGGCAGAAAACCTCACAGAAGTTGTGATACCCCAGACACAGCCTATAATGGAAAAAGAGGGAGCCCACCCTAGAAGAAATGAGATTAACACAAAGGAAACCCCCCTTTATACCCAGTTATCAATGTTTTTTGAGAAGCAATGTGAAAAAGAAATGTGCACACTGTTACAAAACAATACAGACAATTGTTTAACTTTTCAGTTAAAGAAAAACAGCTTCTCCAACAATTTACTCACAATTCAAATATTAGATGCATGAAACCGGACAAAGGTGGGGGCCTTGTTATTATGGATAGTGCTTACTACTCTGGGTTTATGTTATATCTTCTGCATGATGATTGTGTGCTGTTTCCACAAATTAAATAAATATAGCCCGCAGGATCGTTAAAGTGGCACTGGATAAGGAGTTCTTTTTTGATAAAATTCCCCAAGGCTTATACAACTTCCTTAGAGTGGATTTTCCTATTATTCCAAAGATTTTTGGTATTCCCAAAATCCACTGCAATCCTTCTGATCCCCCCTTATGTCCAATTGTAGTTGCTAGTGGATCAGTTACAGATCATCTGGCCAAATGTATAGACCAAACATTGAAAAACCTGTTTTTTTCCTTCCCACACACTATAAGAGACTCATGGGACCTTCTGGATAAACTGAAGGGAATACTGGCAAAAGATGAATTCCTTTTGGTTACTTGTGATGTACAAAGTTTATTTAGAGTAATACCTCACGACCTGGGGTTGGAGTGTTTCAGAGAGATTGTAAAATGTTTTATCTTACTTTCTAAAACAGATTATGAATTGGTTAGTGAGTTCATGGACTTGGTGTTAAACAACAACTTTCTGACCTTTGAGGGTGAATTTTACAAGCAGATTCTTAGAATGGCTATGGGGGCTGCATGGGCTCCCATGTTTGCAAATGTCTTATTAAATGGGAATTAGAATCACTTTTTAAACTCCCCGTTTTCCAAATGTGCTGGGTACTTCAGATACCTCGATGATTTACTTATCATTTGGGAAGAAAGTGTTGATGAACTTGAAGAATTCGTATTACAGTTACAAGCCAGCACTTTCTTTTTAAAGTTCGCATATTCCTTTGAACATGACCAGATTAATTATCTTGACATTGACATCAGAAAAGGAGTTAATGATGAATTCACTACTAAGATTTATATAAAGTCCACTTACTGTAACATGCTTCTTTTTTTACCAGTTGCCACCCCTTCCATCTGAAGATGGGGGTGGTAAAAAGTCAGTTTATCAGAACCTCTTGGTTAACCTCAGATGATGTAGTGTGCCTTAAGCAATTTGACATACTAAGCTCCATGTTTTTGGACTGTGGATACCCTCAACCACTTCTGGATTCAATCAGAGATGAGATGCTGGCAGAGAGAAACATCATCAAGAAAGGGGTGAATCAGCTCAACAAGAAAGACAGTCAAACAGGTTTTAATGGTGAAACTGATATGGTCCTGCATTACACTTTGGATGTCAAGGACATTGAAAAGAATTTACAGAAGAACTGGTTCATGCTACATTGTGATGAAAGCATCAAATAGATTTTTCTACACCACCATCTTTTACCTATAAAATAAATCTAACATAAAATCCCTTCTTGAAAAACCTATTGATCATCATAAGGGATTTTTATCTACCAGGAAATGTGAACATTGTCATCTGTGCCCTTACATAAACTCTTGTTACAATGGCACCCTTTTAAGTAGATCTGATTCTGTTGTGCATCGTAGAGCTTACAGTTGCTTTTCTGAAAGAGTTATTTACCTGGCTACATGTGCATCTTGTCCAGCTTTCTATGTGGGAAAAAACTATGATCGCTTTGAATAAGCATATCTATCAATATGTTTGCAGTATTCAGCATAAGGACAGTAAAAGTGTGCTGGCCAGGCATTCCATTGTTTGTGACAAATTCATCAAGTTTACATTTCTAGTTCTTGAGCAAATACAAAATTCCCCTTATGTAGGGGACTGGCAGAACAAACTGCTTCACCGGGAAATGCCATGGCAGCTAGAGCTGGCTGCTACCAACTTCCCCAGTTTAAATGACTGTATTTCTATCAGTAGTGAACTAAAAAAGAGAGTCAGCAGAATATGATTTTATGATTTTGTGTTTCATCAAACATTTTTTGTTTAGTTATTTTTTGCCTAGTTTGTATTTATGTGTTTTGGTTCAGGTTTTAAAAGTTTTGACTTATATTTTAGTATTGTTACTTTATTTTTTTTTTTTTTTGTATTTCACGCTGATTTCAGCAACAACAAGTTGTGATTGGTTTACATGGGAGGTGTGTCTTCTGCACTTAAGTTTTAAAATGACCTCCACAAGCAGTACATTCATAGTTCTGATGATGTCTTAGTGTTACAGATGAAAGTGCTAAACTGGATGTTTTTAACCTACCTTTGGTATTAAACATGTTCTTCAACAAGTTTTGAGTTCAGTGGCTGATTTGCTGTTTGTTATTAGCTACTGTTTTCTTCCAGTACCAGAGCTGCACTCTTGTTTCTTCCTTTGTTTACAAATGTGGCTATTTTATTATAGATTTGTTCCATTATAGGGAGATGAAAGGCTTGAAGGTTAGTAAAAGTGGAAACAGCAGAGAGGAGAATGGGAAGAAGTAAGGCGGTTGCAGCATGTTTTCTGGTGGATTCATTGCGATAGTGTGTTAGAGCAAGCCCAGTTTTTGATTTGCTGGATGCAAAGGTGATGTGATATATGTTTAATCCTAACAATTTAGTGTGAATAACCTTTTCATTGGTAGTGCTACTTGAAGAGGTGAGGATGAAGGTGTCTTCAAAACTGTGGTAGTCTTTGGGGGTAAACAGCATCAGTTTAGTTTATATGAGGTTAAGAACAAGGTTGGAGTCATTGAACCAGAATTCTGTAGAAGGGAGGGATTGCTATGATAGTGATTGAAGTTCATGCATGGATTTAGCAAAGCAGATAATGGTGAAGTCATCTTCATATCAAATTAGTGGTAGAGTTAATAAATTGAAGATGGAGATCATTGATAAAAATGTTAAATAAGATATGAACTAATATTGACCCTTGTGTATCTCCTACTGGAATAACAAGAGGAGAGGAGTTGGAATGTATTCCTTTAATACTTTGAATTCTGTGGGAGAGGTAGGAGCTAAACAATGAGCAGAAAGAATTTGAGAGACCTATATGTGAACATTTTTAAAAATAATTGTTCTGAGTGACTTTGTCAAACACCTTACAGACCTCAAGAAAGAATGCAGATATCAAGAAGTTATTTGTATACAGATGAACTGTATGCAGAAAGAAGTGCTATATTAGTATTGTGAGAAGGATGAAAGCCTTGCTGTGATGGGGATAGAGGGTTGAAAGATACTAAGTATTGGCACAGTTGGGAGTGTATGTATTTTTCCAGGATTTTAGCTAAATGAGGGAGGATAATGATAGGCCTGACGTTACTCTACAGACAAGCCATCTTTGTGAAGCAGGAGAATGTAGGAGTATTTCCAGCAGGGGTAAGTGACATTCTTGTATGGATTTATTGATGAAGATAGATATGGGTTAGGCAATGACGGCTGCAATTTTAAGATACTAAAGTAGAGACGGTCAAGGGCTAGAGAGATTGACTTCAGTTTGGATAGGTATGTACATATTTCATAGGTAGGGAAAGAGTGCGTGAAGTAGTGATTTTTTGGAGTGGTAAGTTGATGGATGTTAGGACGAGCTGGGTGAGGGTTAAATAAATAGTTAGCAGAGTTGATAAATTGAAAGTTTGGTAGACTGGTTGATTGGGATGGTTTGCCAAGTTTAAGGAATTGAGGCAGGCCAAATCAGAATCTATGAGAGAGCTAGAGTAGAGATTTTGGTGATTAGTGAAACAGTTTTTCTTGTCAAGAATGACTTGGGTTTTGGTGGCATTTCTTAAAGTTCAGTGGGTTTTGAGAGGAGAAGGATTTGTTGGTTTCTAGGAAACCCAGGCTTGATCGCAGTGTTTCCTGAATTGTTTGGTAGAGAAAGAGAGACAGTGGGATAGGGATGCATTAGAAAAAGTGTGGTTGAAATGTAGTACAGCATCATGGAGAAGAAGCATTTTAGAATGTCCCAGTTGTATAGGCAGAATGATTCACAGAATTGTCCCATGTTGAAGTTTGAGTAGATTCTTTCATAGCCAAATTTTATAGATTTAGGTATTTGAGAGAATCAGAGAATGGTAAAATGAAGTGGTAGTCACTTAGACAAAACACTTGACGGGATAATATTGTTGGGGTTCTTTGTTAGAATCCAGTCTCTGATGGTGCCTATGCTTCAGGATTTGGTAAATCTGGTAGGGGTATTATGACTTCATTAAAGTTATAGAGATTGTAGAAAGTAACAGAATATTTGGTGTAGTAGGTGTGGAATATATGTTGCAGGTGGTCCAATTAATATTTGATTCTGCTCGTATGATGGTTACTTTGGGAAATTATGAGGAAGCCCAGGAAAGAATATCCTCAGTGACTGATATTTTGGTAGTCTGGATGGGTGGTATATAGAAGACGATAATGCAAATGGTTTTCTGATTGTTGAGTTTTCATAATGGTTACTATCATTTCAGTGCTATTGAACTTTGGGTTACTTGGGGAGGGCTGGATTTGAAGGTGGTTTGCAAATAGTAGTTTAGCTCCACCTGCATGCTTAGATCAGTGGTCTAATCAAAGAATGTTGTAGCCAGATGGTAAGATTTCTCCATTAGGAGCTAGATGACCTTTACCAAGTTTCTGTTAATATGAGACTGTCTGGAAAACTTTGAAGTATCCAGACATACAGGGGTAAGATTTTCTATTATATATGCTAGAAATATTGAGACCTAGTAGTTTAAGGTTGTGGGTGTAATTGTGAACAGATGGTTTGAAGTTGATTATGGGGGTGGGGACAGGGCTGGATGGTGTTTGAGAACCAAGGCTGGGGTGAATCATCCACTTGTTAGAAGTAGTAGGGAGTTTTGAATTGTGTTGTAGGAGGAATAGTAGTACAGTGCTGTTTTTGTACAGATTTGGAGGTGAAGGAGGGGGTGGTATGTTGACTTTTAAGTGTCTGGAATGAATGAAATGGAGAGAAGAAGCATTGAAGAGGGATGAATATATGGATGTGTATAAAGAAAGGTTTCTATGTGGCAGGAAAATGAGAAGTAGTAACATGGTGGGATGGTAGGATGCTGTTGGATGATAGGAGGATAGTATGGATAGCTGTGTTAGGGGAAGAGAATGGTTATAAGGAGGAGCATGTTGCTGAAATGAACTAGTTAGAAGAGAGGATGCTTGTGATTAGAATAATGGAGAGGTGACTGAAGAAAGGAGTAGATTTTGTGTAAAAGAGAAGAAAGTATGTCGTAGGAATGATAATATAGGGTGTTAGTTGGTATTTTTATATTTGAGAAGTAGCACAGTGGGTCTTCAAGTATGAGTGAAGGTTGATATAGATGGATATGAATAGTTAGCATGACAGTTTGCTACAGGTAAGAGTAAGGGTAAAAGCAGGTGGTACGTGCAGGTAATGAGATGATTTGCTGTCTGGGTGGTGAAAGGAAAAGAGAAGGTCATACATGATGTTCATCGTGTTTCACTGTTGCAGTCATTACACTTGGGTTATCCGCCGGCAGGCTACTTGCAGTCGGCCCGAGTTCCAAAGTCTTGGTCCGGCATCGGTTGCTGTTGCCTCTTCCCTGACGTCAGTGCAACCAATGCCATTTTCTTTAGTCTTTCTTGCCGCGCGGTGCCTGAAGCAAAACCAGTTCGCAAGTGCCGGTCGGCCGACTCCTGAGATTTTCGAAATTGAGTTTCAGAACCAAAGTCTTCAATAAAGCTAAGTACCCCATTGGGGAAACTTTTTCTTGCTCCAGACCGATGTCAGTAAAAGTTAATAATTGTATTTATTGTGGGTAGCAAATACCTCATAAGGACTTTCACTCTTACTGTATTCCTTGCCTAGGCCCTGACCACGACGTTACTAGTTGTCGGTTTTGTGCTAGATTCAACAAACGCACTATTAAACGTCGGTTTGATTTTGCTTTATATTATTTTGGCTGTAGGTTTAATTACATAATGCCGTCGGAACAACCGATGACCGGAATTTATAAAAAACGCAAAGACAAAGAAAAGGACAGGCATCCGAGGTCCAAAACCGACAACGAAGCCTCTTCTAGGCCAGTCGCCAGTTCGCCGGTTCTCAGTGAGGCGCTTTCGCAGCCCCTGACACCCGCTACCTCATGGCCACAGGCTGTATCTGACAGCCACGTGGAGACACCGAGGCCTGTGGAAACTCAAGGTATTGGACGTACGGAAACTATTCCCTCAGATGGGTCCAGAGCCGCTGAGCAGGCATCGGCTTCTGAGGGTGTTTTCAGACCTTCACAACTTACAATTAAGCCCACTACAGCAGCCAAGGCAAAGTTAAAAACACCATTAAAGACAAGGAAACAAGTACAGCATTCTACTGAACAGTCATCCATGCCAAAGAAACAGATGCTTAAAATGGCCGAAGACTTAATTACTTTAATCAAGGGTTCCCATCCCCCTCCTGACAAAAGGCCTAGGCAAGACACTGACTATGATTCCTCTGACCAGGTTTCTATTTCCTCTGATTCCTCTTCTGATCAGGGATACTCTCTCCCTCCCTATGAGGACTCTGATGCAGAAGAGTCTATACCTTCAGCCTCTCCGCCTGAGGATTATTCTTTTGAGGAAACCCTGCACACCATGAGGGAGCATTTCCATTGGGAGAGCCAGGATTATTCAGAATCCAAGAAAAGGCTCAGAGCCTTTCTTTTATTGCCCCAGCACAGGCCCCTGGCTATTCCCCCTGTGCTTGATATTATTGATGATGTTTTCTCTGAATCCAGTCTGACTCCTGATTTTTTACCCCTGCACCAGTCAAGCCAGACAGGTACTACAGGGTTCCTGACTCTCATAAATTTCTTTACAAAAACCCTGCTGTAGATCCAGAAACAATTTCTCAGGGTCCTAAAGGGGTTAAGGCTTCCACTGCTAAAAATCCTGTCCCTCGGATAGGGATTTCAGAGCTCTGGACAGATGGGGGGAAAAAGTTTACACTTCTGCTACTTTAGCTGTAAGGGCTTTAAATTGCCAGTTTCACATGCTTAAGTATCAACAGTATCTCATGTCATTGTTAAAGCAGAAAATGGTTTCAATCTCACAAAGTCCTGACAGTAAGGAAATGCAGGATTTATTGCATGCAGCTGAACAAGTGGGAAAGCATACTTTACAATGTGGTTTTGATTCATTAGAGGCTTCTTGTAGAGCCGCAGTTACAGGCTCTGTTATTCAAAGGCATGCTTGGTTGAAAGAACAAAGTTTACCTGACCATGTTAAAGTAAAATTATTGGATGCTCCACTACAGCATGATACTTTGTTTGGTGTTAAGGCAGAAGAGGTGTTAAAGAAAATGGAGGATAAAGCAAAATCAATGCAGACAGTAAAGGATTTCTTACAGGTTCAACCACCTAGGTTTAGCAGAAACTGGCCTTCAAAAAATTGGTCCTTTCCGGTGTCAGACAGGCCACAAAGAGGCAGATACAGACACCCAAGAGGCATATCTCAGCCCCAAGACTCCTACAGACCTAAACAATGGGGTGCTTCAGCCACCAAAGGAGGGGAAGATAATTCACAACCTTATAGGAAATAGTCCCAATGACTTCCCTGTACAGGTGCCAAGCACTTACCTTTTGGCAGCACCCCTAGGGGGAAAGCTAGCACTTTTCTCAAAAAATTGGCACATAATCACCCAGGACAAATGGGTACGGAATATTGTTTCTCAGGGTTACAGGTTCCACTTTCACACACTTCCAAAATCAAGAGGTATGCCGAACCTGCCACAAAACCAATGGGCAGAGGTGCAAAAACAAATTGCTGCTCTCATGGACATGGGAGCTAGTCAAAGAGTACCACAGCAAGAACAGGGGCAAGGATTTTACTCAAGACTTTTCTTGGTACCCAGAAAGGACAAAGCCTGGAGACCAATACTGGACCTGTCAATCCTAAATACTTTCCGGGATGTTTCAAAATGTTAACACTACAGCAGCTTCTACCCATGCTGGGCAAGAAGGCTTGGATAGTTACTTTGGACCTCAAGGAGGCATACCTGCATGTCCCAATCAGACAAACTTGCAGAAGATACCTCAGATTCATAGCAGGCTCAATGCATTACCAATTCTCTGCACTGCCATTTGGCTTATCTACTGCGCCCAGGGTCTTCACAAAATGCCTGGCACCAGTAATTGCATTTTGCAGACAAAAAGGAATTCAAATATATCCCTACTTGGACGACTGCCTTATTCAAGCAGAGAGCAAGGACATTCTACTAAAGCATCTGACGTTTGTAAAAAGATTACTAATTTGCCCAGGGTACACAGTAAACGAAAATAAATCAACACTAGTGCCCTCTCAAGAGATAATATTCCTGGGTGCAAGCTTAAATACAACTGCTCAGATGGCTTATCTCACGCCAGACAAACAAAGGCAACTGACTCAATACTTTCAACTGATGGCAACAAAGACCCATCTCCCTGCAAGAAAAATTCTGCAGGCCCTGGGCTTCATGGCGTCCTGCATTCTACTAATTCCATATGCAAGACTGCATGTGAGGAAACTACAATGGTATCTAAAAAGTGTTTGGACCCAACATTGTCACAGCCTGGAGACAATCATAACTTTAATTCCCTGCCTACAACAGGAGTTTCGATGGTGGTCCCAGGCCTGTCACCACAACAAAGGACAGCCTTTCACCTTACCCACAGCCAGACAGACAATAACGGATGCATCGGATTATGCCTGGGGGGGCACATATGGCAGGAAAATGTATTCAGGCCATGTGGCCCAAGGAACAAATGCATCTTCACATCAATCAGAAAGAGATGCTAGCTGTACAGAATGCCCTGACAGCTTTCAAGGACCTACTACATCCAGGACAACTACTAATAAAGACGGACAACACCACAGTTATGTGGTACATAAACAAGCAAGGGGGCACACATTTCTATCCCCTATGCAGGCAAGCCATGACTTTGTGGAACACAGCACTAACCTATCAGATACATCTGCAGGCACAATTCCTGCCAGAAACAAAAAATACACTGGCAGACGAACTAAGCAGAAATCTCATGGACCCTCACGAATGGAAACTAAATCCACAGATGTTCAGCATGATAACAAGGAAATGGGGACGCCCAGACATAAATCTTTTTGCCTCCCCTCACAATTGCCAACTACAGAAATTCTGCAGAAGAACTTATCACTCTCAAGCATGGAAAGTGGATGCTCTATCATTCAGCTGGAAAGCTCTGACAGTCTATGCCTTCCCTCCAATGCCTCTTCTTACCAAGGTGCTCCTAAAAGTCAGACAAGAAAGGCCAAAAATGATCCTGATTGCCCCAGACTGGCCACACCAGAACTGGTACCCAATCCTAAAGAGCTTGTCTCAGGGCTCAGCTTGGCCTTTACCTCAAATTCCTCATCTACTGACTCAACAAAACAATCAGATTCTGCACATTCAACTCAGAACCTTAAATCTGGCAGCATGGCAGATAATGTAACCACTCAGACTGCACCTCTCTCTAAAGCTGTTATGGATGTCATTTTAAGAAGCCAGGAGGCCCAGCACTAGGAAATGTTATGCAGAAAAATGGAAGAGATTCTGTGCTTGGAACCAGGCACAAGGGCTTGACGCACTTGTTCCAAATATACCTCAGATTTTATAATACCTAACTGAGATGCTGGACAAAGGCCTATCTTTCTCATCATTTAAAATCCATGCCTCTGCCATTTCAGCTCATTACAATACGGAACCTCCTGTTTTTTCACATCCTCTACTAAGACAGTACCTCAGAGGGGCAAAAAACATAAGACCCCCAAGGACAGCACCAGTACCAACTTGGGATCTCAATTTTGTTTTAGAAAAACTCACACTGCCTCCTTTTGAACCAGCCAGTACAGCTGATATAAAGTTCTTATCATGGAAAACTGCTCTGCTCCTAGCAATAACTTCAGCAAGAAGAGTATCAGAGTTACAGACATTAATGGCTGTGGAACCTTTCATCATTTTTCACCAGGACAGGGTTTCTCTCAGGACAAACCCAACATTCATGCCAAAAGTAGTTTCCAATGTGGCCCTGAACCAAACCATTCATTTACCAACTTTCTACCCAAATCCCCAGAATAAAGAGGAGAGACTTCTGCACACTTTGGATATACACAGACAGCTATGATTCTACTTGGACAAAACAAAAGCTTTCAGAAAAACTGAGCAACTGTTTGTAGCCTATGCTGCAGGATCACAAGGAAAGCCTATCACAAAGCAGGCAATTTCAAAATGGGTAGGACACTGCATCCACTTCTGTTATGCACAACATAGCAAATCAGTGCCTAAGGTCATTAGGCCACATTCTACCAGAGCAGCAGCCACTTCAGCAGCCTTTCTCAGAGGAGTACCAACCAAAGACATTTTAGAAGCTGCAACCTGGAGCTCAGTGCACACTTTCACCAAGCACTACCACTTGCCTCTCTACTCTAAATCCTGAGCAGGCTTTGCCACTGCAGTCCTGCAGGGCCTGGTAGCCTCTCCAAATCCAATCTAGACCCAGCCGCCCAACCTCAGCTTTGGGATTCAACCCAAGTGTAATGACTGCAACAGTGAAACACGATGAACATAGTACAGTTGTGTACCTACCATAAATGTAGATGTTCGAGTGTATTCACTGTTACAGTCCAGGTTACCCACCCACCTTCCCCCTTTTCATTGCTGGGACTTCTCTGTACTTCTCAACTCTATACAACCTATGTGGTGTATTTGCTTGTAGATGAAGGAAATGTTTATATTACTACATGCATGTTTTTTGGCATAATTTTATTTTTCCAGCCTTCCTATCTGGGGGCAAGAAAAACTGAAGAAAATGGCATTGGTTGCATCTTTTATACCCCTGGCGCACTGACGTCAGGGAAGAGGTGACAGCAACCGACGCCGGACCAAGACTTTGGAACTCGGGCCGACTGCGGGTAGCCTGCCAGCGGATAACCCAAGTGTAATGACTGCAACAGTGAATACACTCGAACATCAACATTTATGGTAGGTACACAACTGTACTTTCTGATAAAGTGAGAGTTTACTTTAAAGGGGCATGGTGGGTAGGAGAATAGAGTATAAAAGTAATGGTCCAGGAGTAGCTTGTGAAATGGGGGGTAGAAAGGGAGTAAAGCAGGCTGAGACAGAAGCATCCACTCCTTAGCATGAATTAATCTAAGCATATGTACACACACACAGGTTTCCAAAACAATCCCAGAATGTTACTAACTCAGCCAAATTTAGTAAAAATAGAAAAAGAAAAAATAAACTATGCAGTGTTTAGCTCTAATGTAGCACAGTAAAAGTGGGTTAAACTGCATATTATATCAGCTGCATTAAGCAGTAACCAAGGACAGCTATGCAGTGTGTCTTACAATGTACAGGAAGCAGCAGAAAGGGGGTTCCCACAACCTATGGCAGTCATGTTAAGCACATTACACTAGCCTAGTCTGTAAATTTACTTTAAATTAAATTTACTTTACTGGAAAGGCTCACCCGGAATCCGCGACTGTTTGCTGTTAAGGAAAGGTTAGTTTTTATTTATTGTATTTTGTATTACTTTATTGCCTTTTTTCTATTTTGTATACTGTGATTTTTCTTTACACTGTGTTTTACTTGTATTCTTCTTTTAACTGCATATTAAAACTTGAAAAGAGACCACAGCTCTGTCTCTTGAGAGTCAGACAGAACATTTTACCACCCTCCCACCCTGTTACTGTTGTGTTCTTAAACACCACTGTCTTTCTAGTTGCCTGCGCCTTATGTTAATTTGACCATGTTTCTCATTTCCTCTCTGCTTTTACTGGCCGGTGTGAGTAAGCACAAAATTATCATTTTGTGAAATAATTCCCCTTCAACTATTTAAATTTTTTGGCCATCCTACTGTATTCCATAGTATCAGAATACAAAAGTGCCCACCCCCTTTCAATCTATTTTGCTCTTTTAAAAATAGTGGTTCTCCACTAAAACTTTTAGTCAGGTTACCCACTTTCATATCTAACTGCTTAGTGCACACTGCAGTGTTTAGGATAAACCACTTTTTTCATCTTACCTTTAAGCATCTATTGCAAGACCACCAGTTATTGGAGAGCCCACATTCTGCCTCTCAGTAGTCATCTTGGGATTACAGCTTCTGTTCTCTCCTGGTGAGAGAAGGAGTGCTGTGACATTATTTCCTGGAGACTGCTGATCACCAGAAAGCCTAATAACTGCTTTATAGGTGACAGCTTGGAATCTGTGCTTATATTCTGATCCTGGTGAGAAAAGGAGCAGAGTGCATTGATTCCAGGCTCTTTCTGGTTGGAGAGTGAGTGTCTGTGCTTAACGTACCTGATTGATATGGTTGCTGTTTGAGGCATCTACCAGAAAAAGGCTACAAGCCTACAGACCCTTGCATTGTCTGGGACAAGACTGTGGATCACCAAACAGGCTGTGGCCTGCTTCTCTTCTTGGGATCGGTGTTAGCATTTTGCTTCTGGTGACAGAAGAAGCAAAGGAGTATTGTATTCCAACAGAGTGAAGCTGTGGTGAGACCAGCATTGGTAGTAGCCAGGCAGTAGCCATTCATGCGACTCCCCTCTTTTCATCATTCTTGACAAGCTAATTCTTTGTTTTCAGTAAGTACTGCTTGATTTCTTTCTAACTTCAGAATAGCTGCCTAAATACTTCATCCTTAAATTTTCAGGGTCTACATATTAGTTTCCCCTCGTGTTTGGCAGTGCTCCATACAGACTCAGACACCTTGAGTGACATTTTTCCTGTAAAAGCACAATTGAAATTTCTCCAGTATCTAGTTGCACCAGGACATCTAGTTTGCAATGACAAGCACTGTCCACAAATTTGCAAACCGGATACTCCTGACAGTGATTGATAGTCTCACTCCAACAGTCTAATCAGTAAAAAAGGGTCTGTAGCCATGGATATGAACTTTCCTACTGTCTCCGTTACTGGCTTGGTGAATATGGGCATCCTGAGGCAATGTAGAAATTGCCTCATGTTTATTGACAACCAGTTAATTCTCAAACAAACTGATATGGTATGAGAGAGATGTATTTACACAACATCACTGGAGGCAAAGCTCTCACATAAAACTACTCCTAACGTCAATAAGGTTGTCAGTAGTACACATGCTGCACCCGTCACACACAATTCAAAGCAAACATTTTGACTCACATATACTGAGGCACTTACATGTAACCTTCCTAAACCACAAAGACCTTCTAGACAAAGTACACATAAGAAATACCCTCAGCAGCCCCAAACGCACTCTTTCAAAACAACACTCACATCAACACATAGAGCTACATCTCATGGAGCCTGTACCTCTAAGCCCATAAGGCAAGTCACCACACAATCCAACATTCAAGTCATTGGAGACTCCATTGTGAGACACACTGATGTCCCTCTGATGAGGCTGAGTAAGGAGAAAGTTATGGTCATTTGCTTATCAGGGGCTAGGATCCGCCACATTATGCATGCACTCAGGTCATTGAATCACAATTTCCAATATGACTCAGTCATAGTCCATGTGGGAGTAAATGATGTGAGATGTACCTCCTTAGACTATATGAAGAGAGACATTATAGACCTCTTGGTATATGTGTCTCAGGCTGGTATGAGCCTAGCATTGAGCAGCATTTTACCTTCTCCAAGAATGACGCCACAATGCGAACAAAAGATGATTGACTTTAATAATTGGCTTAGTTTCTGGTGTCATTCTAAGGGGGTGCAATATTTGTCATGCATTTAAGGAGATGGTCAGCAGACCACACTGCTTTGCCAGGGATGTTCTGCACCTCTCCCCTCCAGGCTTTCGAATATTAGCTAAAAGATTGTCTTCCCCCATAGTGCCTTTTTAGGCAATGCCAAACTGAATGTACTTCCGATATAGCAAATCAAAACCAAGAAAATCTAAAGGTATTACTGCTCAGTGCCTAAACAAAAAACTCCACTCTCTGGAAGCTCTCTCTACCCTAAAGAATGCTGATATCTGTGCAGTCTCAGAGATGTGGTTTAAAGCCGTGGACAGCACACCAACAGTGCAGGGTTATAATGCCTTCCAGACATTTAGAGCAGCTACTTCACAGGCAAGGACTAAAGGCAGAGGTGTCTCTATTTACATAAAAAATAAATATACTTCAAGGCTGGTCAAACAGGACAATGCACTTGAACTGCTCCATGTTCAAATCACCATAGGTAAAATCCAGTGCCACTTCCTTGCAAGATATAGGTCCGCCTCTATGACCCAGGAAACACTATCCAACCCAAAACTATATTCACGGGTGACTTTAATTTTCCCACTATTAACTGGGAATCCTATACGACATCAAACATACATGCACAGAGATTCCTGGATTTTGTAAACACAAACTCCCTGGACCAGATAGTCAATACACCAACCAAGGGTGCAACCATACTGGATCTGGTCCTCACTAATATGGGAAAGTGCTGCATACCCCCTACTGTAATGTCTTCCCTGGTAAGGTCAGACCACAAAATGGTCTCCTTTGAAATAAAAATAAAACCTGGAACCCCAGCTAAACTGGGAATATTCAGGAACTATTCTAAGGCTAACCTCCTGCTATTAACTGAGAACATGGCAAAATTTCAAGCCCCTATAAACCCTGAGAACACTTCTGCCTATGCAGAACTGTTCACAGAAACCATTTACAAGCATGTTAATAGCTGTATAGAGGCAGCCAATGTAAGTGGTCTCTGGCTGACTAAATCTGCAGATGATTGGAAATTAGGAGCTGCCATTGAATCTCACACTGACACAAATGTTTTCCAGGAGGGGTTGACACAGACAAACAACTGGTGACAGATATCATCTGTCCACCTATCCATGCATCCCAAGTCTCTGACAAGATGTTGTTCGTGTTTCACTGTTACAGTCATCACCTGTGGGTCATCCCTGCTGTGTTAGCCCTCAGCCGACCCAAATACCAGAGTCAGTGTTTTTTCTGCATCAGCTGCTGTTGCTTGTAGTCTGACGTCATGTCATCAATACTATAAAGCAAGGCAGCCGACATCATTATATCTGTCTTTCTTGCCATGGTGCCCGTAGCAGAAGCAGTTTGCAATTGTGCTGATCGGTCGCTGCCAGAGTTTGAATTACACCTGAAAACGTCTAAAGCTAAGTACCCCATTGGAAATCCTTTTTTCTTGCACTAATCAATGTCCGAAAAAGTTAACAATTGTCTCGCCCATGGAAAGCAGATCCCACACTGAGACTTCCATTCCTACTGTGTCACTTGTTTAGGCCCAGACCACGACGTCCCCCGTTGCCGGTTCTGTGCCCTCTTTAATGCGAGGACCATTCGTCATAGAGCTCTTATTGTAGACAGGTATTTTCGTCTTCTGTCTTTGCATTCCAAAATGGCATCAGTCAAACAACAATCCATAGACATTCTGAAAAAACTTAGAGATAAAGATAGAGACAGACCACAAAAGACTAAGCCATCCGACGACTTTACCCCTAAGCAGGTCGTCAGTTCTTCGGAATTCAGTGAGGCCCTTTCGCAGCCCTTGATGCCCAACTTAATATCTATGCAGGCCTCTACCGAGACCCTTTCAGAGTCCAGTATGCTGCAAAAATCTTCTTTGTCTTCCGAGCTTTTGGCTGTCTCTGCCTTGGTTGGATCCAGAGCCGCAACAAAGTCACCGGCTTCTGAGGAGGCCTCTCGCACTACCAAATCTAGACAAAAAATGTCTTCTCTTCTGACTACCATTTCTCTCAGACCGATGGATATTCTTAGGCCTAAAAGTCAGGCCACTCCTAGAAAATCTACCTCTAGCCTCCATCTTGCTCCTGCTCCACCACACCAAGTCCAAATGCTTAAAATGATGGAGGATCTTATCTCCCTTATCAGGGGTAGTCAGGCCACAACTTCTAAAAGGAAAAGACACCCTTCTCCTGAAATTATGACTGAGCAGGATTCTGAGGAATCTGATTATTCGGATTTTGAAGAGGAACAACAACCTCTGACTGCTTATGAGGATTCAGATGCAGAGGAATCCATTCCTTCTGCCTCCCCACCAGAAGACCTTTCTTTTGGGGAAACTCTTCACACCCTCAGGGAACATTTCCACTGGGAATCACAGGACTTCCCTCAGTCTAAGAAAAGACTAAGAGAGTTTCTTGACCTGCACCAGCACAGACCCCTGGCCACCCCCCCTATTTTAAAAGTGGTGGATGATGTTTTCCATGAATCCAGCTTATCCCCTAGCGCCCTCCCTCTTGCTCCCAGTAAACTTGACAGGTATTACAGAGAACCGGATTCTCACAAATACCTGTACAGAAATCCTGATGCAGAGGTCATTACACGGGGACCTAAATGAGCTAAGGCTAGTTCTTCCAAGAACCCTATTCCCTCTGACAAGGATTCCAGAGCTCTAGACAAATGGGGTAAAAAGTATGCACCTCTGCAACCTTAGCTATCAGAGCACTCAACTGTCAGTTCCACATGTTAAAATATCAACAACACACTTTGGAACTATTAAAACAAAAGATTTCAACCTTTCCTGACTATGCCAATTCAAAAGAATTAGCAGATTTACTGCACTCTACATGTCAAGTGGCTAAACACTCATTACACTGTGGATATGATGCCCTTGAAGCCTCAAGCAGGACAGCAATGTCAGGATCTGTCATTAGGAGACATGCATGGTTGAAGGAACAACCTCTCCCTGATCATGTCAAATCTAAATGAATTGATACACCCTTGGATAAGGACCACTTGTTTGGAGTAGAAGCAGAAGATGTGCTTAAAAAGATGGAAGACAAAGCAAAATCTATGCAAACAGTAAAAGATTTCTTCCAGGTTCAACCTCCTAGGTTCAGCAGGAATTTTCCCCCTAAGCACTGGTCCTTCCCAGCACCTAGCAGACAGGGGCAAGGTGAGCCCCGCAGGGACAGACCACCCAGGCCCCTATCCCAAGGACAGCAGAAAAGCAAACAGTGGACCACTTCCTCCCCAAAGGCAGGGAGTTCTAAGCCATCCTTCTATGGCAAAAATTCTCAATGACTCACTGTCCCCCCTCTGCTCTCCTTTCACTCACCTAAAGCTAGGAGGAAGGCTATCCCTCTGCAAAGAAAATTGGCTTCCTGTAACAAAGGACGAATGGGTCTTAAAGATCATTTTTCAGGGATACAAATTCTCTTTCATAGGCTGGTACTATGCTATCGGGCCTAGGGCCTATACAAGCCTAGCCAAACAATTCCCCAGATATTTGTTCCCACAATATTTACTTCCCTGAACCCCTGTCTAGCAGGGCAACTGACATGATCCCTGGGGTGAATTTCCTATCTCCCATCCAATCGTCAAGGTTCCTTTTGAAGAGGGCCAAGGAGGTACTCTGCTTAACATGTATGGGCAGTCTATTCCAGAATATGGGGAGTCTCTGGGTCAGGAACCTATCCCACCAGCATGTTTTGTTCATTGTGATGACAAGGTTTAGATCCCTGGAGCATGTGGCTCTGAGGTATAGGGATTTCTTTAAGTGGAGCATGTCCAACAGCTCAGAGTTTGACATGGCCTTTTATGTTAAGCAGAGATCGCCTCTGAGTAGACAATATGCCACAGAGTATGGCTGGAATTTTTTTTAGCCAGTCAGCATAGGGCATCTGCTTTAGGCCTGTGATTCTTTTAATGAGGTATTTCTGCAGCCTTTCCAGCTGTTGCAGGTGTCTTGTGAAGTACATACCAAATGGGGCGTTGTACTCTATAATTGGGTCTAATGAGGAATGAGTACAGTGGGACAATGACCTCCTTTTTTCTGGATGAAAAGCCCTTAGTGATGAGGTGTGCCACATAGAAGGATTTCCTGACTGCTGTGGTGATGTGGTTATTGAAGGTGAGACCACTGTCCACCTGTGTCCCTAAGTCTCTCATCACTCTTTCGGTGTTTAGTGTACTTCCACCTATGTGGTAATTCATGGGTACATGATTTTTCCCAAAGGAGATAGCTATAGATTTCTTGGCATTAAGCTTGAGCCTATGGCTCTGGCACCAAGCATCTGTTTCTGTAAGGCCCTTTTGTAGAATATCCACATTATTGGGGATTCAGTAATGGCTCCCAGTTTGCAGTCATCTGCGAACTTTGTTAGGCAGAGTCCCTTAGTGTTGGCCTGTACTTCTGAGAAGTAGATGCCAAACAAGAGCGGTCCCAGGACTGAACCCTGAGGTACTCCACTTGTCACTTGTCTGGAGATGGATTTGGATTTGGCTACTTTTACAGTCTGGAGTTCTGTCAGTAAGCCAGTTGGCAACCCATCGAGTTATGTAGGAATTTATGCCCAGCTTAGTAAGTTTATCTGAACTCCCAATTCCAAGAGGGTACCCAGACTTTCTCCAAATCAGTGGGAAGAGGCATTGAAACAGGTCCAAACTCTCATATCCCAGGGGGCAGTAGAACCCGTCCCCGCAGATCAAACAGGAAAATGCTTTTATTCCAGACTATTCCTTGTTCCCAGAAAAGAGGGCACTTGGGCACCCCATCCTGGATCTATTCATTCTGAACACGTCCCTGGTGATCCCCAAATTCAAAATGCTAACTTTGCAGCAGCTGCTACCTATGCTGACATAAAATGCCTGGTTAGTGACCCTAGACCTAAAAGATGCCTACCTCCACATCCCCATAAGGAAATCCTGCAGGAAATTTCTGTGCTTCAGGGCAGGCTCACAACACTTTCAGTTGTCTGCGCTACCCTTTGGCTTATCTACTGCTCCCAGGGTATTCAGCAAATGCTTAGCCCCAGCCTTAGCATTTTGCAGACAGAGAAATAAACAGATTTACCCTTATCTGGATGACTGCCTCATTCAGGCAGAGTGCAAAGAAAAGCTGCTCCAGGACCTCCTCTTTGTCAAAACCCTCCTAACTTCCTTAGGGTTCACCATCAACAAGAAGAAATCAAAGCAAACACCCTCCAGGAAGATCATTTTCTTGGGAGCACTGCTGGACACAAATGGCCTTCCTATCCCCAGAAAAGCAAAGCTTCCTCCCTCTCTACTTTACCCAGCTGGCTTCCAGAAGTCACCTCACTGCAAGGAAGTTCCTGCAAGCCTTGGGGTATATAGCATCTTGCATCCTTCTAATTCCTCTGGCCAGGCTTCAATGAGGAAACTTCAGTGGTATCTAAAGAACCATTGGTGTCAGCACTCTCAGCCTCTAAAGACCTCTCTCCCTCTGATCCCCTGTATAAAGGCAGAGTTTCTCTGGTGGGCAGGGGCCTGTGCCAAGAACAAGGGTCTTCCCTTCTTCCTCCACCCTACTGGGCAGACCATCACCACCACCGACGCCTCAGACATTGCTTGGGTTGCTCACCTAGCAGGCAGGTGCAGAGAAGGTCTTTGAGATGCCCATCACCTACCCTTACACATCAACCAGAAGGAAATGATGGCAGTACAAAATGCCCTGACATCCTTCAAACCCCATCTCAGGCCAGGGGTTCTCCTTATCAAAACAGACAACACCATAGTAATGTGGTACATCAACAAACATGGATGCACCCAATCTTACCCTCTGTGCAGGCTAGCCATGAACCTCTGGCTGACAGCCTCTTCCATGGGATTACACCTTATTGCCCAATACCTACCAGGGATCAACAACACCCTAGCAGACCAATTCAGCAGAAACTTATTGGACCCCCACGAATGGCAGCTCCACTAAAAAATCTGTTTCCAAGTTACTCAGAATTGGGGACCTCCAGAGGTGGATCTCTCTGCTTCGCACCTCAACCACCAGCTGAAAAAATTCTGTACCAAGGAGTATCACCACCTAGCATAGAAGGTGGATGCCTTGACCTTCCCCTGGAACTCCCTGTTTGTGTACACATTCCCTCCTCTGCCTCTTCTACCCAAGGTACTAATCAAGATAAGGGAGGAGAGATCAAAGGCTATCCTCATTGCTCCAGATTGGCCCAAACAACATTGGCACCCCTTACTGCACAGCTTGGCATTACAGTCTCCCAGGCAGCTTCCCCTGATCTCAAACCTCTGGACATAGGTGGGAGGGGAAATGCTGAACCCAGACTTGCAGACTCTCAATCTGTCAGTATGGCTAATACTCTAGAAACAAACAAGGGGCTCCTGTTAAGCAAGCAGGTCTTAGACATTATCACAGAGACCAGAAGGCCCAGCACCAGAAAATCTTACACAGGGAAATGAAAAAGATTCTGCTCCTGGACCAGTCCAGAGGGGGGCAGCACCTCACAACCTTCAATCCCTCTTATCCTGGACTACCTAGCGGAGTTACTCAATAGTGGCCTCTCCTTCTCTTCTATTAAAATCCACGCCTCACCCATTTCAGCTCATTTCGAAACAGATCAGCTCCTGTTCTCACATCCTTTGATAAAACAGTTCCTCAGAGTTGCTTCTAATATCAGACCTCCCAGAAGGCCACCCACGCCAGTCTGGGACCTGAATTATGTTTTGGAAAAACTAACCTTACCACCCTTCGAACCTGCTGCTTCAGCAAAAATGAGATACCTCTCCTGAAGACTAATTTCCGTACTAGCTATCACTTCAGCCAGAAGGGTTTCAGAACTTCAGGCACTTATGGCCATTGATCCCTTCATCATTTTCCATGCAAACAAGGTCTCCCTGAGGACTAACCCCTCCTTCATGCCCAGGGTGGTACCTAATGTGACTCTTAACCAGGCCATATATCTACCCACCTTTTTTCCTAACCCTGAAAACAAGGGGGAAAGAATTCTGCACTCACTATACATGCACAGACAGCTCAGATACTACCTGAACCTTCAGGAAAACACAACAGCTTCTTGCCAGCTTTGCCCCAGGGGCAGAGGGGAAGCCCATTTCCAAGCAAACCATTTCCAAATGAATATCACACTGTATCCATTTCTGCTACAGATTAATTGGAAAACCACCCCCTAAGTCTATTCATACCCATTCAACTAGGGCAGCCTACACTTCCACAGCATTCCTCAGAGGAGTTCCCACCAGGGACATCTTGGAAGTTGCCACCTGGACCTCGGTGCATACCTTTACAAAGCATTACCACCTACCTCTTTTCTCCAAGTCTAGGGCAAGGTTTGACTCAGCAGTTCTGCAGGCCATGCTGACCCATGCCTAGGTCCCTAACTAATGATTCCACCCCTCTCCTCAGCTTCGGGAATCCTCCCACAGGTGATGACTGCAACAGTGAAATATGAAGAACATAGTACAGTTGTGTACACTTACCATAAATGTAGGTGTTCAAGTGTATTCACTGTTGCAGTCCTGGTTTCCCTACCTCCTTCCCCCTTATATCCTCTTTCTTTAGGGAGACATAGGCTTCTCGAAGTGGCTTTTAGCCACCAGGACCATTTTACCACATTTCCTTGGGCTTCTGATGGGTTAGGGCAAGAAAAACTGATGTAATGACGTCGGCTGCCTTACTTTATACCACTGACAACCTGACGTCAGACTACAAGCGGACGCAGAAACACATTGACTCTGGTTTTCGGGCCGGCCGAGGGCTATGACAGCAGGGATAACCCACAGGTCATGACTGCAGCTGTGAATACACTCTAACATCTACATTTATGGTAAGTGTACACAACTGTACTTTCTGCTACCCTTGATAAGTGTAAGCATGGGCCTGGGAGATGAACCATTTGCAGGTTACCTGTCTCCATTAGAAACATAGGTGCCAAACCATGGATGAATTTCCGGTTTCCCAACCAAACACAAAAGTCTTGCAAACAAAGTCACTAAACAACACAAGCTGCTGTCCGATAACAATAAAGGCTGTCCTCCTCTGTATAATTCCAAAAACTTCCACAAAGGTGAATGGTGAAAACCTTTTATTCACGATAAAACAAACCAAATAAGTGAATAAAACAACACTCCACAGATTTAGCGCGCTTTCATCTCATACCCTGAGACTTCATCAGAATCATCTCTGAAACTCTTCTAACACATTTAAATAATGTTACCCTCATTTTCATTTGTTGTCATAAATTCTCAATGCTATTACATCACTTTTCAAATAAGTCATATCAATAATAATAAAAATAGTAATAATTACTTCTATCAAAACTAAAATAAAACTAAAATGATTGTGGTATAAATTAATCACTTGTAACATAAATATGTATATAATTAATATAATATAATATAAATATATGTAAATACATATAAGTACAAACATTCATACACCATATGTAACTTATTAGTGTACGCTATTAAAACATTCTAAATATACTAAAACCATCAACTAGATACCCACTCAGAACGTCTTGAATATATATAATATCAATATAAATAGTACAATAAAAAATATATGTATATGAAAACAGTAAATACGTGGGTCAAAATACATAACTATGTCTCCTAAAGAACCACAAATTGATTGGTCAAGGTATGCCTCTATATATATTCCAACCTAATTCTCGAAAAAGTTGAAATAGTATACTATATAAAAAATATATTTATATATATATATATATATATATATATATACATTTTTTTTTTTTTTATGTTTTTTTAAAAAATACATAAACACAAAATCTGAATTCCATAGAAAAAACACTTATATTCTCTTTGGGTTCAATGACAGTAATTTTAAGGCTGGCTTAATGGAAATGTGATCATTCATACCAGGGTGGGTGCATGAGTCCAATCTTATTTGCCATATCATTTCACGAAATTCAAGAAAAGCTTCCCATCACCACCCCTCTCTCTCTCTCTCTCTCTGTTTAACCTCTTCCAATACCCAAAATTTAATGTCCATATTGGTACATTTTATTGAATGTCTATAAAGGGCATTATTTTCGTTCTTCTTATTAATATCCCTGGTATGTTCGTATATTCAGGTTCTCAAGCTCCTTTTTGTTTTTCCTACATAATGTGCTCCACATTTTCTACAATATGACAAATAAACAACCCCCTTAGTATAACAGCTACTATAACTGTAGCTCCTCAATTTAATTCCAATACCAGGAATATTAAGTTCTTTTTCACCTGATATAAAGGGGCATTGGGCACATCTGCCGCACTTATGTGTGCCCACCTTGGAATGTGCTCCCTCCATATATGTAACTTTTTTCCTCTCCAAGATATTTTTCAAGTTCATGTTTCTCCTGAGACTGTATTGTTGGGGGTGTTGGAAAATATGTAGCCTAGTGGGCATTCTACTGAACATATTCCATACCCCATTAATACATCCCTTTAACCATCCTATATCGGAATAATAGGTTAAAACTATGCGTGGCAGTTCCAAATCACGTGTCTCATAATTACTCTCTGTATTACAGGTTATACCACTATTTTGACTTGTATTACCTGTCAAAATGCCCATACTCACTCTTGGGCTGTAATTTGCCTTCTCTTCTTTTAATAAGGGGCCAAAATGTGTATCCCGCTTTTTCATAATTTCTCTTCTGATATTATATATCATCTTATCAGGATAACCCCTTTCCCTAAACATATCATGAATATTATTCACTTCTCTAATAAAGTCATCATAATCAGACGTCATTCTAGATACTCTAATCATCTGGCCCTTTATAATATTTATTTTAAGGTTGTGGGGGTGATCGCTCTGATAGTGCAAATATGAATTTGAGCGACACTCTTTTCTATAAATATTGGATTTATAGTTCTTTTTTCCATAATCTTTATCTATCCTTACATCCAAGTAATGCGTTCCATCCTTATTCCTCTCAAAAGTAAAGCGTAAAAAATCTGTACTACTATTCAAGAACTCCATAAATTCATTGATGCTTTTATAAGTACCTTCCCATACAATAAATATGTCATCCAAAAATCTATAGTATCTCACTATATTCTGTTGGAACCTTGATTTAAGGACATACTTCAACTCCCAATATAACATTATGATGTTGGCATAAATTGGGGCACATGCAGACCCCATTGCCACCCCATCCAATTGATGATATATGTCTCCCTGGAAATAAATGAATTTGTATCTCAGAACCAGTTCCATACTCTCCAATACCAATCTAAATTCGTTAGGATTTAACATTTGAAATTCAACCACCATTTCTTCAAACCATTTTAAACCCACACTATGTGGAATAACGGAAAACAAATCTTTTACATCAATAGTCAAAAAATGGAAATTTTCATTAAATGGAGTAGTATTCAATTTTCTTAAAAAATCCCACAAATCCACCAAAATGTGTGAATATTTTAAGTAAAAATTTTTTAATTTAGTGTCTACATAAATAGCCAAAGGTTGAGTCTTGGATCCCTGTGATGTAACTATTGGTCTCAGGGGCGGATCATCCACCTGCTTATGTATTTTCGGAATTCTGAAAATCGCGGGTATAACTGGTCTCAATACCTTAAGAAAATTAAATAATTCTGCATCCATTAATCCTTGCAATAGATTGTCCTCCAGTATAAGATCAATTCTTTTGTACATTATATTAATTTCATGTTTAGATATAATGCAATATCTGTTGTCAGAATTCAGCATTTTTAACATCCTATTGGTGTAGTCCCATTCATCCATTAGGACTATCCCTCCCCCCTTATCGGGCTTCATTATCCTTATACTACCATTACTGTTTAGTTGCTGTAAAATTTCCCTTTCTTGTCTATTTAAATTGTAGCCCATTTTTTCTCTCTTCCCATATTCATCCCTTACCATATTGATGAAACATTTTTCAAAATTAAAAATGTCCTGTTGCAAAGGGGGGTTATATGTACTTCATTTTTTCAACTTACTCGTTCGTGGGTGTAAATTGTCCTGAAATAACACTACTAAGTTCAGATTCCTAGTAAAAAGTTTAACATCTAGTATTATTTCTTCTATTTTTGGTTTTCTGATAGGTACAAAAGTAAATCCCTTGGTAAATAGTGTAAAAAATCCATCTGTCACCTCCAAGTCAGTATAGTTGTAAATACTGAAATTATTGTAGGAATGTATAATATTCTTATCATTTCTACTCATAACTTCACTTGAAATAACTTGTTCAATAGACTTCTCTATATTAGTGTCCTCACTTGTTAAGTTATCTATAAACAGCATATTGTCATTATCACTGGTACATTCCCTTTGAGTTTCACTAAAAGGGAGTATACTTATTCCACTATTTACTTCTTATATCTCCCTCTCCCCTGTTGCCTTCCAAAGTGATTGCCTGTCACTTCTGTATATGAATGTTGGCGATTCTGATTCCTTATTCTCTCGGACCTTCTTGGTCCTTCCATTTCCCCTAAAGGGTCCCCAGATTCAAAATCATCATGATTGTATTCTCCTTCTCTCTCCTTTCTATAGTCAGATTCTGTATAATGGAAATTCTACCTATAATCTTGTCCATTTTCAGGTCTATTAAACCATCCCAACCTTCTATTATTATATACAGCATATGCTTTTCCATCTTTATAGTCATTTTTATCTTGCTCTAATTTACCCATTTTTCTTTTGTAGTTCTTTGATACATTAAAATCAACATCTTGTAATGTTCTACAATAAATACTTTTGTATTCATTTACCGTAAAGAACAAGTTCTCACTAATTTCCTTTTGGAGCTTGTCTATATCTTTTTTACAAAGCTCCATAATTTTAGTGTTGTTATTTACCATTGCTTTCAATATGGCTATACCACAATCATTCAGTATTTTACAAATATGCTTAAAAAATTCAGTATTCCCTTCAATATTGTTCGGGAATTTGTTAAGTCTTAGACCTTTTGGTACAATATTTAGCTCAATACATTTTGATATATACCAATTATCTAACGCTAATTTTTTTTACCTTGTCAGTTCGTTTTTAAATATTTTACATTTGTCCTTAAAAGTAGTGTTCTCCGGTTGCTTTCTTTCCATATCCGCCGATGTATCTGAAAATGACTTGTTCAACCATTCGCCAAAGTTCAAATTGTTGTACATACCCCAACGCCACCTTGAATCCGCTAGTCTATTGTTAGAGCAGTGTTCTGCTCTCACATGTCCATTCCTATCGCCAAAATGATCACTGGCGTCCAAAAGCTCTCCACCTCGCCTGCATGCAGGAGTCGCATGCCTCTCGTCCCTCCTTAGTGATGTCATGGCATGTTCGGTTCCATTGACAGGACTACCCTGAGCACAGGGAATCATCCTCTCCGAATGTGGTGACAATAATTTGTGTTGTGTATTCTGAGAATGAGATTGTAGTACACGAATTAACTCACTCAATAGAGATGAATTCTCCATGTCGCGGGGACTCCTCGTATCAAACAGCAGTAAACCAGTAACCCAACCAAACACAAAAGTCTTGCAAACAAAGTCGCTAAACAACACAAGCCGCTGTCCGATAACAATAAAGGCTGTCGTCCTCTGTATAATTCCAAAAACTTCCACAAAGGCGAATGGTGAAAATCTTTTATTCACGATAAAACAAACCAAATAAGTGAATGAAATAACACTCCACAGATTTAGCGTGCTTTCATCTCATACCTTGAGACTTCATTAGAATCATCTGTGAAACTCTCCTAACACATTTAAATAATGTTACCCTAATTTTCATTGGTTGTCATAAGTTCTCAATGCTATTACTTCACTTTTCAAATAAGTCATATCAATAACAATAAAAATAGTAATAGTATTTGAAAAGTGATGTAATAGCATTGAGAATTTATGACAACCAATGAAAATGAGGGTAACATTATTTAAATGTGTTAGGAGAGTTTCACAGAAGATTCTGATGAAGTCTCAGGGTATGAGATGAAAGCGCGCTAAATCTGTGGAGTGTTATTTCATTCACTTATTTGGTTTGTTTTATCGTGAATAAAAGGTTTTCACCATTCGCCTTTGTGGAAGTTTTTGGAATTATACAGAGGAGGACAGCCTTTATTGTTATCGGACAGTGGCTTGTGTTGTTTAGTGAATTTCCGGTTTCCCATCCAGTTGTCCAAGTTGCACTTGAATTGAGTTAGGGAGGAACTCTGCTTCACATGGATGGGGAGCCTGTTCCATAGATGGGGTAGTCTCTGAGATACATACTTATCTCTCCAGCAGGTCCTATTTATATCACAGGCAAGGTTTAAGTCTGTAGAACGGGTAATTCTGGTGCTGTTTGTTTTTTGGATATGCAGGAGGTCCATCAGGGTAGGGTCAGACAATGCCCTATATGCCAGGCATATATCTCCCCTCAAAAGCCTGTAGGAGACAGAATACAGGGATAGGGCCTTGAGGCGGTCTGCATGGGACATATTACTTTATTACTATATTCTTTTAGAGTGAGGAACCTCTGTGGACGTTCCAATTGTTGGCTATGCCTGGTTAGCTACATACCAAAGGGGCCATTGTACTCAATGATAGGTCTGATAAATGCTGAATATAGTGGGACAATGACTTCCTTGGACTTAGATGCCATACCTTTGTTTATAAGTTGTGCAACATAGAATGATTTCCTCACCACTGTAGACATGTGATGATCAAATGCTAGATTACTATCTATGTGCGTCCCTATGTTGTCAATATGATAGTTATCAGGGATGGATGACTTCCCAAAGGATACTATTATGCATTTCTTGGCATTTAGTTTTAGTCCATGGCTCTGACACTAGTTGTTTGTCTGTGTCAGCCCCTCCTGTAGAATATTTGTATTAGTGTGAGATTCAGTGACAGCTCCTAATTTGCAATCATCTGCAAATTTAGTCAGTTAGAGACCACTGACATTGGCCTTGACTTCTGAGAAGTAAATGCCAAAAAGGAGTTGTCCAAGGAAATTTGTTTATTTGTTAAAAAGGTGTTAGTGAGGTAACTAATGAGTTGGCTATGTATACATTTTTCTAATGTTTTGGATAAGGGGGATACAATTGCTATACGTATGTAGTTTGAGATTTCAGTTAAGTTTCTACTTTGGTGCAGGAAAATTATAAATTATATTTTTCATATGGCTGGGATGTGATTTTCTGTAATGGAGAAGTTTGTAAATAGAGAGAGGGTAGGAAAGAGTATGCACTACTAGTTTTAAGGTATTTGTTGGGTAATTTATCAGCTGGAAATGTAATTGGTTTACATTTGCTGAGCAATTTTTTTTATTGTGGAATGTTGGACAATTTGAAAAGAGAAAAGTGCCAGATTTGTTACAAGGAGGATCTGGGGTACTGATGTGGTGGGTGTAGTATCTTTAATTAGAGATAAAATAGAATTTGTGAAATGAGAGTTGAATTGGTTTGCTATACTGCCTTTGTCATTGGTAGGTTTTGGTTTGGAGAAGAGGATTGGCCGGGGTGAGGATTTTTTCATTGAGGACCATAATATGGTTGGATTCTGTTGGTATTTTATCTGGATGTTAGTGTAGTAGATCTGCTTATATTTTTTATGTGTTTTTTGAGAGATTTCTAAGCTGTCTACATTTTTCAAGGTTTTCTTGGGTTTTGTTAGTATACCATTGTTTCCAGGCTGTATCTCTGTTTTAGCACATGCATGGTATCTTTTGTTAACCAGGGAGCCGGTGTAGATTTCACCCTTTTAGTTCTAATTGCTGCCATTTCGTTTAGCATGCTTGTGAAGGTCTCAGTGGGTTGCAGCATTATCTAGGTGTGTAGTATATTTAATATGTTCCAGTTGTAGAGATGGAGGAAGGAGATGAAGGTTTGTTTGTTAAAGTTTTTTAGGTTACATACTTGATTATGTATTCTATTTGGATGGAGGTGTTATCTCAACAGGTAGATGGTCACTAATACTGTCTGGGAGGCATCCAGAGAGATTTATGTTGGAGAGTTTATTGGTTAATATCCAAGCTAGTATAGATTGTCTTTTTTTTTTAATCTGTTCTGGTTGTTGATTGGATTAATTGTGAGAAACCATATACGTTTAATGAGTTTAGGGGTGTTTGTGAGTTACATCTATACCAATCTATGTTGAAGTTATCCACTATGATGGTTTCTTGGGGAGTGTTTAGGGATATCTGGTGTAAAATATCTTCTACTGTAGTAATAATGTTGCCTGGCGGAATGTAGATTCCAATTATTATGGTGATTTTTTTTATTTAGTTTGAGTTTTGTGTAAATGATTTCTGCCTTGCTAAACTTTGAGATGTTATAGTTAAGAAAGTCTACTTCAGTATTATTCTTGTCTACGATTGCTATTCCACCTCCACATTTGTTAATTCTGTTAAGCTTGTGTATGGAGCCTGGGTATGAGTTTGCTGTCTTTTATTAATGTTTTTAGCCACGTAGTAGGAAAAAGTGTATTCCTTTATAAAGGATGTTTGTTAGGAAGTGTGGTTTTACAGTAGGATGGTTCTGGGTATTTTGTTGAATATTATTAGGTCCAAGGTTTGGATATATGTCACTGCTTATTCTGCATTAGAACTTAGCTTACATCGTTTTTTGGGTGATACAGTATACTCCTGTATATTTGGTGGTGAATTGATCTGCATAGGTAGTTGTGTATAGATCTGGGCATATCTGGATTGTTCTGGCATTTGTATTTTGTGGGGAGAGGTGTGATCTTGTAGGAGAATATGAGTTGTGGGGTAAGTTTTTATGGTAGGATGTCAGTTGTGCAGCAGAATGAACAGTAGGAGAATTAGTAAAGAGGCTGAGAACTTTTTAAAATGGGTAAGGCAGAAGTAAGAGGTTAATGGCTGTATTAAGAAGCAGGCCAATAGATGGTGGTCTAGTAGATAAATGTAGCTAAGTATTGTGTTGTTTGTGATGTATGAAGAGGGGTTAGCTAGTATGTAAAGGAATTAACTTTGTCCAGCTGAGTAGTATCATTATAGAACTTTGATACCTATTGATAGCAACATAAAAATACAATTTGCTGCAGCAGAAATGTACTCCATTAAGTATCAGAATGTTGCAGGATTTCACTACATGAGCACTCCAGACACATTCAGCAGTTTAGGCATATAATCTTAACAGAAAAAATAGGCTGACAAGTAAAATGCAGTAAGGATAATAAATAACTACTAAACTTCAAAATGTTAACTCTGCAGTCCCTTTTTTCTATTCTTCCACACAGTTCTTACTTGGTCACTCTAAACCTCAAGGATGAAAATCACTACATCCCTATTCACAAAACCCTCAGGTGTTACTCTGCAGTTCCAAGGGTATTCTCAAAATGTCTTGCTCCAGTCATTGCTTTCAGCAGACATCAGGGAATTTACATTTACTTCTACCTGGATGATTGCCTCATCTTAGCAGATTCTATGCAAGACTTTGGAATCCCTTCATTTTTTTATGAGTTTGTTCCAGAATTTGGGTTTCAAGTTAAGTCTGGAAATATTCTCTTATTCCATTTCATGAGTTAATTTTTCTAGGGTGCCTTCTAGACACCTCCATCATGTTAGCTTACCTCCCTCCAGCACCAGTTCAAAGAACTTGCTCACCAGAACAGTTCCACACCAAGAGACTGCCTCAGATTTTTAGGTTATATGGCATCCACCATCTTCATATTTCCTTAACCAGCTTTCACTTGAGAAAATTCAGTGATTCTTAAAATTTGTCTGGTCCCAACACCAACACCTCCCATCCTTTCTTACTCCTGTCTTGGATTTCACTGAAAAGAAACTCCTTTGGTGGGCCAATCAGGTCCAACGTAACCAAAATCTTTATCTTTCTCCCCAACATTCTATTTCAGTCTGTTCACAACAGACATCTCTGACTTTGGTTGGAGGCACTTTTCCAAGGAATCAAAGTTTATGGTATTTGGGAGCTTCATTTCAAGGGGGGGGGACAAACTCCAAGGAGATGATTTCTCTTTATTGGCCGTTTGGGCAGTTTTTCCATCTCTTTCAACTTTCTGGTTTAAAAGCCCGCGCTTGCACTTTGCCACCTTTCCTGTAACTAGTCTAGCCCACTTACAAATTTGCTGTATCCAGGACTGTTTGTAAGCTTCTGAGCCCCCAAGTCTTTCTGTGTTGGAGGGAAGCATTCTAACCTATCAGTGGGAGTGGTAAGCATTAGGTAGCCTATCTACCACAAGATCCAGGTACAGATTCTTAGTTTTAGCCCTTAAATTTGCTTATTCGTGCTCAGCACTTGTTCAGAACTTGTTGTTAGCACTAAATAAGCTACAAATTACTACAGCACTCAACCTTCCTCTTTATCTAGAGGAAAACAGTTTTTGTACTTACTTTCCTCACTTGCTTACATAAAAAACAGCTGTTATACTCACTTTCCTCACTTGTCTATTGGAAAGTAGTTTTTTACTTAGGCATGTCCAAGGGTCAGCTCCCAGTGTTCTCTCCTGTCTATCTGATGAATCTGGGCATCTTGAGCCAATGTAGCAATTGCCTCATGTACACAGAAAACCCTCTCCTCCTACCACCCAACACCACAACCTGTGAGAGATGCACTTATCTAGCCAAACTGGAGGTAAAGCTCTCTCCAACCAAGACTGCACTTGACAGTGAAGAGGTGAAGGTAAACACTTGCACCACACCACACTCATCACATAGTCCCACTAAACCTACACCACCAAAATCCACACATAAAAACAAAAACATTCGCAGAGGCGCTCAATAATAATCTGCTCAAACAAGAGAGACCTCCAAAGCAGAAACACAAGCAACCTCCACCCCCTCAACACAACCCAAATGACACATAGCCCACAGACTCAGTGTGCCAATAAACCACAGCCCATAAGTAAACCAACGTACCCATTACACTAGTCATAGGTGACTCTGTAGTCAGGCAAACTGATGCCCCACTCATCAGGCTAAACAAGGTGGTTACTGTCAGCTGCCTGTCAGGTGCCAGTATCCGCAACATATCCCACGCACTCAGGTCACTCCACAACAATTACAAATATGACTCTGTCATTGTCCATCTTAGTTTGAACAACCTGAGATGTACTTCCCTGGACTATGGACTACATGAAAAGAGACATGGAAGAGTTCTCCAATCTTGTAGCCCAGGCAGGTATGACCCTAGCCCGAGTAGCATCCTGCCATCACCCAGAATGATACCGCAGTACAAGGACAAAATGATTGACTTCAACAATTGGCTAAGCTTCTGGTGTCATTCTAAGGGGATCCAGTATCTCTCTGCCTGGGACGACATGGTCGACAGACCACGATGCTTTGCCAGAGATGGCCTGCACCTGTCTCCCCTGGGATTCCGGATACTGGCTAAGGCTCTTGCTCCCCCTATAGTGCCTTTTTTAGGCAAGGTTCAAATGACAAATTCACCACCATAACAGGAGCAGGCAAGCAAAAACTGAGGGTAATGCTACTCAATGCTAGAAGTCTAAATCTCAAAATGCACTCACTCGAGGCACTCCTTAAAATGGAAAACATTGATATCTGTGCAGTGACTGAGACCTGGTTCAAGGCTCTAGAGAGCACACCTGCATTACCAGGCTATAACTCATACCACACTTTTTGGCCATCTAACCTGGACCAGAACACCAAAAGCGGAGGTGTGTCCATATTCATTAAGGATATCCACACCTCCAGGCTAGTTGTGCAGCATAATGCATCTGAGGTTATCCGAGTGCAACTAACTCTAGGCAAAACTGCAATCCAAATTGTAGCTTGCTACAGATCCCCCACCATGCCCCAGGATTCCCACTCCTCTTTTCTTGATATACTGGAAAATATTAGGGTTCAACCAAACATCCTAATAATGGGCAATTTCAACTACCTCACCATTAACCGGGAAAACTACTCATATACCAACTCCTTCGCCCAACGCTTTCTGGAATTCATAAATTCTAATGCCCTGGATCAACTCATCCACACCCCCACCAGGGGCAACAATATCCTAGACCTAGTCATTACCAACATGAGTGACCAGTGTTCCACACCTGAAATCAACTCCTCATTGGTCAGATCCGACCATAAGCTAATCACCCAAGATATCCACATCCTGCCCCCACCCACCATTAAGGAAACCACTGTAAAAATTTTCTCCAAAGCCAACTTCATGCATCTTAAGACAGAAGTGGCAAACTTCACGACACCCATGTAGATGGACAATACAGTTACGACTGCTGAATCCTACACAAATGCACTCTATAAGTACTTGCACGAGTGCATGAATCGTGCTATTCCAAACAGAACCAAGATGCTGTCCTCCAAAAAAAAGGAAGCCAATCTGGTGGTCCCCTGCCATAAACAAACTCTACAACAGAAGGAAGAAACTGTTGCAAATGAGAGTAAAATCCCATGAGTTAAGGAGTTGCCTGGTCAGCCTCAGTAAGAAGCTGAGATCCCTTATAAGATCCTCCAAAGCTAGCTACAAAAACAAAATCACCACTGATTCTAAGGGCAACCACAAAGCATTCTGTAGCTATGTCAAGAATCTCAATGGCAACACCCAGATCTGCTCTGAGTTACAGCACAATGGCATGAAAATGACAGAACCAACTGATATTGCCAACATCCTAGCAGATAGGTTCAGTGCTAACTTTATCCCCCCTCTCACCCCCTAAAAGGTCCATATCTATACAGGACTGGACAACATCCCAGGCTGTGTTTTACATGAACTTCAGAACGAACTGGCTCCCCACCTAATAACCATGTTCAATCATAGTCTCACATCAGGCTTTGTGCCCGCTAAATGGCGCACAGCAACAGTTATCCCACTTCACAAAGGGGGAGCCACCACTGATCCTGGGAACTATCTCGCTATTAGCCTGACGAGCCTGGTCTGCAAGGCCATGGAACTTTTCACCATGGAACTCATAAACAAAGACATTGGTAACCTCCAAACTCTGGACCTCACCCAGTTGGGTTTGTGAAAGGCAGATCATGCCTTCTGAACCTGATTGATGTTTTTGAAGCAGTCGACAAAGCCGTAGACGAGGGTAAGGTGGTTCACACAGCCTATCTTGACCTCGCCAAGGCTTTCGACACCATCCCCCATTCTGGAATTATAGCTAAACTAGGTATAAATCCCTATGTCACAAGGTGGATTGCCAGTTGGCTCACTGACAGAACCCACACTGTAAAAGTTGCAGACTCCAAATCTGACTTGAAACCATTGACAAGTGGAGTACCACAGGGTTCAGTCCTGGGACCTCTCCTGTTTCATATCTACTTTTCTGGAGTACAGGCTAACACAGAAGGCATCTGGCTAACGAAGTTCACAGATAACTGCAAACTAGGAGCCATAGTCGAGTCCCCAAGTGATGTGGACATCCTACAGAAGGGCCTCACTGAGACAGATGCCTGGTGTCAGAGGCATGGCCTCAAGCTCAATTCCAAAAAGTGCATTGTCATCCCCTTTGGTAAAAACTCTGTACCCATGAACTACCACATAAACAGCAATCTACTTAATGCTGAATGTGTGATAAGAGATCTTGAAACCCAGGTGGACAGTAGTCTCTCCTTTGATAATCACATCGCCACAGTAGTCAGGAAATCCTTCTGTGTGGCACACCTCATCACAAAAGGGTTCTCTTCCAGGAAAAAAGGTCATTGTTCCCCTCTACTCAGCACTCATTAGACCCATTGTAGAGTACGCTGCCCCTTTTGGAATTTACCTCACAAGACATCTGCAGCAGCTGGAAAGGCCACAGAAGTACCTCACAAAGAGGATTACTGGCCTCAAACAGATGCCCTACACTGACCGTCTCAAAAAACTCCAGCTTTACTCTGTAGCATATCGCCTACTCCGAGGAGATCTCTGCCTAACATATAAAGCTATGTTAAACTCAGAGCTGTTGGACATTCTACACCTTAAAAAATCCCAATCCCTCCGGGCTACACACTCTAGGGGCCTAATCCTTGTCACCACAATAAACAGGACATGCTGGAGAGATAGATTCCTGTCCCAGAGACTTCCTATAATTTGGAACAAGCTACCCATCTATGTCAAACAAAGTTCTTTATTAGCACTCTTCAAGAAAAATCTTGATGAGTGGACGGGAAATAGGAAATACACCCCAGGGATCACTTATGTGGCTCTGCTCAACAGGGACACAGGAAATTAAATTTATTGGGTGACGTAAGCCAGGGAACCTTGTTGGCTAGGCTTACTTAGGCCCTTGGGCCGATAGTCTGGTACCTACCTATAAACCTATAAAAAGGCAATCAAAGAATTCAGTCAGCTGCAGATTTCAGGACCACTGTTGGTCATAACAGGCAACACCAGAGCTATGAGGTACATAAACAAAGGGAGTATGAGATCCTACTCCTGTGCAAACTGGTCAAAGTTATCTGGGAGTGACAGTTCAACACCAGCTAACTTGTAAGCAGCATACAACTCTACACAGTTGCGAGCAAATCCAGGACAGACTCTATCATCAGTCCAACACTTTTTCTTCTGCTTGGGGTATAAAAATACCTATACCTTTGCAAACACTTCCAAGCAATGATCCTAAACATTCTGGATTTGGTTGCATACTTGCGAGCCATACATACATCTTCCCATTGTCTTCTTGTAAATTTTATTTTTAGTTATTTATTTAACATTTGTTTACTAGGAAAGTCTGACAGGGACAGAGCCCATTTTCAGTGGAGGCCTGGGGAGAAATGATCCAGACGCATGTCTTTGGAATGAGGAAAGAAATCAGAGCACCCTGAGGAAACCCATGCAAATGCAGGGAAGACATGCAGACTCCGGAGAGAAAGCACCCAACTGACAGTCGAACTGTAGAACTTCTTGCTGTGAGGTGACAATGCTAACTGCTGCAACACTGCACCACCCATATGTTTTTCCAATCTCTTTTCTAAATCTTTTCTACCTTCCTCTGATTGATTTTTATAGTTATCATGCAATTATCCCTTTTTAACAGCAGCTTCTGTTCTAAATTCAATTAGAAACTTTTCCCAGAGCAGGTCTTTCAGTTAAATTTTCCTTATCCCTTTCTGTTGGTCTGTATACTGAGATCAAGTGCTAGTAGGGAAGGCAGTCTCTAGCCTACAGTCTAGCTGTCTTCTTCGTCTCATGTCACTCATAGGTTCATAGGTAGGTACTAGGCTATCTGCCCGAAGGCATTTATAAGCCTAGCCAGAATGTGTTGACTTTCGCCATCCCCTTAGATTAGTTCCCTGTGCCTCTGCCCAGCAGAGCCATTGAAGTGATCCCTGGGGTAAACTTTCTGTTTCCCATCCACTCGTCAAGGTTTCTCTTGAAGAGGGTTAGCGAGGAGCTCTGCCTAATGTAGATTGGAATCTTGTTCCAGAGCATGGGAAGTCTCTGGGACAGGAATCTATCCCTCCAGCAAGTCCTGTTTATTGTTGTGGTGAGGTTTAGATCCCTGGAGTGTGTGGCTTGAGGGGATATAGTTTTCTTTAGGTGGAGCATGTCCATCAATTCTGGGTTGGACATGGCCTTGTATGTCAGGCAGAGATCACCTCTGAGTAGGCGGTATGCAACCAAGTACAGCTGGAGTTTCTTCAGTCGAGCTGCATAGGGCATCTGCTTGAGGCCAGTGATCCTCTTGGTGAGGTACTTCTGTGGTCTTTCCAGTTGCAGGTGTCTTGTAAGGTACATCCCAAATGGGGCATTGTACTCTATGATGGGTCTGATGAGTGATGCATAGAGGGGCCCAGTGCCCTCTTTCGATCATTTGGATGCAAACCCTTTTGTGATTAGGTGGGACACATAGAAGGATTTTCTAACCACTTTGGCAATGTGATTATCAAAGGAGAGGTTACTATCTACTTGGGTCCCCAGATTCCTTATTACGTCTTCCGTATTTAGGGGACTACCACCTATGTGGTAGTTTGTGGGTACTTTGTTTTTTCCAAAGGGGATGACTATGCACTTTTTGGCATTTAGCTTGAGGCCATGGTTTTGATACCAGGTATCTGTCTCAGTGAGACCCTTTTGGAGGATGTCTGTGTCAGCCGGAGAGTCAACTATAGCCCCTAGTTTGCAGTCGTCTGCAAACTTGGTCAGCCATAGTCCTCATGTGCTTGCCTGTACCTCTGAAAAGTATATGCCGAACAGGAGGGGTCCTAGGACTGAGCCCTGGGGAATGCCACTTGTAACCAGTTTAGAGTCAGACCTAGCTCCCGCAACTCTTACCATGTGGGTTCTGGTCCGTGAGCCAGTTGGCAACCCATCTTATGATGTAGGGGTTTATGTTCAGGCTGGTGAGCTTGTCTATAATACCTGAGTGGGGAATGGTGTTGAAGGCCTTTGCGAGGTCTAGGTAGGCTGTGTAGACCACCTTTCCCTTGTCTATAGCCTTGGTAACTGTCTCAAAGAAGTCCACCAGGTTTAGGAGGCATGATCTACCCTTAACAAAGCTGAACTGGGTAGGGTCCAGTGTTTAGAGGTTCCCAATGTCTCTGTTAATGAGATCCATGATGATGTGCTCCATAGCTTTGCAGACCAAGCTACTCAGGCTTACAGGGCGATAGTTCCCGGGGTCTGTTGTGGCTCCACCTTTGTGGAACGGAATAACCATTGCTGTGCGCCACTCTGTGGGCACGTAGCCTGTGGAGAGGCTGAGTTTAAACAGTGTGTTTAGGTGAGGGGTTAGTTCATCTTTGAGCTCATGTAGGATGTAGCCTGGGACACCGTCCGGTCCCATTAATGATGTGTTTTTTGCTTTGGAGAGGGCTGTTTTAACCTGAGTGTCTGTGATTTCAGGGGCACTGCATTCTTCTGGTATAGTTATGGGCCCTTTTGGGGGGTGAGAGGGGGATGAAGTTTGCACTGA